>NW_025748314.1:0-36970 GCF_021184085.1 Oncorhynchus gorbuscha | reverse complement strand
TATTAACATCACAGAATGTATTAACATAACAGAATGTATTAACATCAGAATGTATTAACATCATCACAGAATGTATTGACATCATCACAGAATGTATTAACATCACAGAATGTATTAACATCATCACAGAATGTATAAACATCATCACAGAATGTATTAACATCATCACAGAATGTATTAACATCACAGAATGTATTAACATCACATATTTTATTAACATCATCACAGAATGTATTAACATCATCACAGAATGTATAAACATCATCACAGAATGTATTAACATCATCACAGAATGTATTAACATCATCACAGAATGTATTAACATCACAGAATGTATTAACACATGAAATTAACATCACAGAATGTATTAACATCATCACAGAATGTATTAACATCACAGAATGTATTAACATCACAGAATGTATTAACATCACAAAATGTATTAACATCATCACAGAATGTATTAACATCACAGAATGTATTAACATCACATAATGTATTAACATCATCACAGCATGTATTAACATCATCACAGAATGTATAAACATCACAGAATGTATTAACATCACAGAATGTATTAACAGCACAGAATGTATTAACATCACAGAATGTATTAACAGCACAGAATGTATTAACATCATCACAGAATGTATTAACATCACAGAATGTATTAACATCACAGAATGTATTAACATCATCACAGAATGTATTAACATCACAGAATGTATTAACATCACAGAATGTATTAACATCACAGAATGTATTAACATCATCACAGAATGTATTAACATCATCACAGAATGTATTAACATCATCACAGAATGTATTAACATCATCACAGAATGTATTAACATCATCACAGAATGTATTAACATCACAGAATGTATTAACATCACAGAATGTATTAACATCACAGAATGTATTAACATCATCAGAGAATGTATTAACATCACAGAATGTATTAACATCACAGAATGTATTAACATCATCACAGAATGTATTAACATCATCACAGAATGTATTAACATCATCACAGAATGTATTAACATCATCACAGAATGTATTAACATCATCACAGAATGTATTAACATCACAGAATGTATTAACATCACAGAATGTATTAACATCACAGAATGTATTAACATCATCACAGAATGTATTAACATCACCGAATGTATTCACATCATCACAGAATGTATTAACATCATCACAGAATGTATTAACATCACCGAATGTATTAACCTCACAGAATGTATTAACATCACAGAATGTATTAACATCACAGAATATATTCACATCATCACAGAATGTATTAACATCACAGAATGTATTCCCATCATCACAGAATGTATTAACATCACAGAATGTATTAACATCACAGAATGTATTAACATCACAGAATGTATTAACATCACAGAATGTATTAACATCATCACAGAATGTATTAACATCACAGAATGTATTAACATCACAGAATATATTATCAACAACGGATGCATAAAGCCTCTACCTTGTTATGCCACTGCTATTGTAATGATTTGTATGTTCTTCGTTGTGGGAATGTGTGATGTGCATATGTTTTGTGTCCATCCTAGACTGTGGTACTGTATATGATACATAGGTTACATCCACATTGTCGGTATCCAAAAAAAGGGTGTTTAAACAGCAGCTCAATAGGACATTATGTTTATATATCGAAAACAGGGAGGAGCTGTGTGTTGCCTGACCGCTCCTGTTATATAAGATAGGAGCTGTGTGTTGCCTGACCGCTCCTGTTATATAAGATAGGAGCTGTGTGTTGCCTGACCGCTCCTGTTATATAAGATAGGAGCTGTGTGTTGCCTGACCGCTCCTGTTCTTTAATGAGATAGGAGACAGATACTAGAAATGAAGAGCCAATACTGAAATGAGCATTGAAGCAAGAAATGCAGCAATGGACTCTGTTCAGGAATGAAAGTACTGACAAGTTGAAGGAAGGTTTTAAATGCATAAACACACCCAGTATTTCTCTCAGACTCCGGGGTCCCGGGGTTGGAGGAGTGCAGCCTAATCGAATTCCACTATGCTATTTTCAAGCTCAGCCTGCACGCATGTGAACCACAGTTTTCAGGTACACTGTGCTCCCATCAAAGAGGACAGTCACCTTTTGACTCAGTTGGATAAACACACACAGTACACACACACACACACACACACACACACACACACACACACACACACACACACACACACACACACACACACACACACACACACACACACACACACACACACACACACACACACACACACACACACACACACACACACACACACACACACGATACCTTGAAAAGAAGTAGAATTCCTATCCGATCCTCCAGAGATCCAGACTACTGTACGATAGAGATGATTCAAAATCAGAAGAGAAGCTTCAGGGGTTCCACTCAGACTGTGATGGTTCCACATAATACTCTCTTGCAATCATCAAGGCCAAAGAATATATTCTGTGGCAGTTGTGGACATAAGGGGGCCGAATAGACATGCATTCAGTTTTAAATGAACATGTTTTATCTACTCATGCATATCTGTCAATCGACAGCCCGTGGAAACCACAATCATTCTCCATCTTTAACTTTTCAGCATTAGTTTTGCAAAAGAGCCTTATTACACTGCAACATTTCCTAGAAACAGCCATTGTTTTATGTACCACCAAACAATTAGGTTGCATTGACCTAGTTCCCAAAGCCATATTCCTTTCTGCTGACGGAAACTGTCAAACGCGACTCTGATATGCCTGCTGATAAGTGATAGGTGAGATGAAAGCGATTACAATTTATTATTTTTTTTCAACAGCAGAAAGACAAGTATCAGAGATAATGATTGATTAAATAAAAAAGTTATCTTTGGCAATTATTCCTTTCTGTTCTTATCAGGAATATTTTGGCCGTAGAGCCGCTGTGCAGAATACTGATGAGTCTGCGACGTCTGCCTCTCCTTGCCTTGTCCTTCTAAACGCTTAGTAGAAATATCAACAAAGTGTACAGAATGCTTCATCCTCAAGGAGCCACAATAACCAATAACCAGACTCAGGTTAGGCAACATTGAAGTGGCATGATGAAAAAAGGTGTTGGTCGAAAGTTACCCCCGTTAGCATGCCTAATTCAAACATCCAACACTTGTGTACTTCACTATACTTTACTATTCCTCTCTTCATTGTAGTGGTCACTCGTAACCTATACTCTGCACATCATGTCCATCCCTTGTGCTTGGTCCAGATTTCTGATGCTTATGATCACATCAGAGTTGAAAGCATAGGCACTGCCAGAGGATACCAGTCCAAAGGTTTACTACTGAACTGAATGATGATGTATGCCGGGGACTTCACAGCACCTGCTGGGACCCAGATGTGATGTGGCTGGTTTTTACAGGGTGGCTTGTGGAGCAATACCTCAGGGGTTTCTTACCACAGCTGGGGAGAGCAGAGACTTCTGCCTGATTGGTACTGCACGTCTATCTAAGATATTGCTCTCTGGTTTAGGCTACTTTTAAATATTGGTATGCTGTGGGTGTAGAAAATGTGCATGAATGTGGGAATTGGAATGCATCAGAATGGTGGAGAAATCACTTTTATTTAACTAGACAAATCAATTAAGAACACGTTTTTATTTACAATAACAGCCTACCAGGGTTAACTGCCTTGTTCAGCGACAGAAGGACAGATTCAGGGGCAGAACAACTCAGCAACCTGCCGCCCCTACACTCTAACCACTAGGCTACCTGCCGCCCCAACACTCTAACCACTAGGTTTCCTGCCTCCTCTACACTCTAACCACTAGACTACCTGCCGCCCCTACACTCTAACCACTAGACTACCTGCCGCCCCTACACTTTAACCTCTGGGCTACCTGCTGCCCCTACACTTTAACCACTAGACTACCTGCCGCCCCTACACTCTAACCACTAGACTACCTGCCGCCCCTACACTTTAACCACTAGACTACCTGCCGCCCCTACACTTTAACCACTAGGCTACCTGCCGCCCCTACACTCTAACCACTATGCTTCCTGCCGCCCCTACACTTTAACCACTAGGCTACCTGCCGCCCCTACAATTTTAACCACTAGGCTACCTGCCGCCCCTACACTTTAACCACTAGGCTACCTGCCGCCCCTACACTTTAACCACTAGGCTACCTGCCGCCCCTACACTCTAACCACTATGCTTCCTGCCGCCCCTACACTCTAACCACTAGGCTTCCTGCCGCCCCTACACTTTAACCACTAGGCTACCTGCCACCCATACACTTTAACCACTAGGCTACCTGCCACCCCTACACTCTAACCACTAGGCTACCCTGCCACCTCTACACTCTAACCACTAGGCTACCTGCCACCTCTACACTCTAACCACTAGGCTTCCTGCCGCCCCTACACTCTAACCACTAGGCTTCCTGCCGCTCCTACACTCTAACCACTAGGCTACCTGCCGCCCCTACACTCTAACCACTAGGCTACCTGCCGCCCTACACTCTAACCACTGGGCTACCTGCCGCCCCTACACTTTAACCACTAGGCTTCCTGCCGCCTACACTCTAACCACTAGGCTACCTGCCACCCCTACACTCTAACCACTAGGCTTCCTGCCGCTCCTACACTCTAACCACTAGGCTTCCTGCCGCTCCTACACTCTAACCACTAGGCTTCCTGCCGCTCCTACACTCTAACCACTAGGCTTCCTGCCGCTCCTACACTCTAACCACTAGGCTACCTGCCGCCCCTAAACTCTAACCACTAGGCTACCTGCCGCCCCTACACTCTAACCACTAGGCTACCTGCCGCCCCTACACTTTAACCACTAGGCTTCCTGCCGCCCCTACACTCTAACCACTAGGCTACCTGCCGCCCCTACACTCTAACCACTAGGCTTCCTGCCGCTCCTACACTCTAACCACTAGGCTTCCTGCCGCTCCTACACTCTAACCACTAGGCTACCTGCCGCCCCTACACTCTAACCACTAGGCTTCCTGCCGCTCCTACACTCTAACCACTAGGCTACCTGCCGCCCCTACACTCTAACCACTAGGCTACCTGCCGCCCCTACACTCTAACCACTAGGCTACCTGCCGCCCTACACTCTAACCACTAGGCTTCCTGCCGCTCCTACACTCTAACCACTAGGCTACCTGCCGCCCTACACTCTAACCACTAGGCTTCCTGCCGCTCCTACACTCTAACCACTAGGCTTCCTGCCGCTCCTACACTCTAACCACTAGGCTACCTGCCGCCCTACACTCTAACCACTAGGCTTCCTGCCGCTCCTACACTCTAACCACTAGGCTATCTGCCGCTCCTACACTCTAACCACTAGGCTTCCTGCCGCTCCTACACTCTAGGCTACCTGCCTTACTCAGTAACTGGTTCCATTGATCTGTTATTGCAGATTTCTTATAACAGCATGCCAGATGTGTTTGGTTTATTTTTTATTCTAGTTAGTCTCCGGGTTCTGTTTGTAGAATGTGGTCCAGGGTGTCTGGGATGATGGTGTTCATATGAGCCATTACCAGCCTTTGAAAGCATTTCATGACTATAGATAGTGGTTCTTGGGCACAAGTACTATGGTGGTCTGTTTGCAACAAGTTTGTATTACAGACTGGGTCAGGGATAGGTTATGATTTATTCTATGATAGGCTTGTATAGAATCTGTTCGAGGCTTTGATGGATAACCAGTAGAACGAGTACTCAGGAGGGGGGGATTCTTCTCGGGGACATGAACTGTTGAATCCTTTGGTGCACCATATTCATACCACAAAGGCTGTGTTCCAAATCGAGGGCTTAGTTCTGTCTTAAAAAAAGAAGATGATTCTACGATAATTGGCATTACAGTTCCCGAGCCCTCATTGGTTTGAATGGTGTCAGCTATATTTACGTTGTATTTTTTTTTTTTAACTTAATAACATGACTTATGTTATTTAGAGTACTATCAAGGTAGAGCACATTGAATAGAACATGTCTATGTCAATAACTCAATTGTGACAAAAATGCACCTTATTCCCACATAGTGCACTTTCATAATGCAACCTATGGGCTCTGGTCAGATGTAGTGAACTATATAAGGAATAGTGTGCAATTTGGAACGCAAACAACATTTCAGTCACACTGCCATGGTTTCTGTGTTTCTCTGTTTCATTTGAACGGAGCGGAACTTTCAACTCATTTTGATTGAAGTGTTTGGGTAAACCAGTTCCTTCTAGCATTTAATATCAGAGACCGGAGCAAAGATAGATCAATGCTCGGGTGAAATGGCAGAAAACAGAGCAGAAAGGGGCACGATAATGATCGGGAGTTGTGACACTTTAAGACAGACCAGCGTAGCCTACTTGTAGGTGACATAGCGTACATGAACTGATATGAGCTGGTGAGTAACCAAGCAGGAAGCTGGGAAGAAGGGAAAACCCCACCATGACCTGTCATTTGCCGTGAACGTTGCCTGCAGCGACCTAGAGGCTCAGCCTGGTAAAACAGACATTTGCCTGGAGGCCATTTTTCAGATATTCCCCCACTCTTTTTTTCTTTATTTTTTCCATTTATGAAAATAAGTATTTCTGAAGTCTAATGCCACTAAATTCACTAGAACATATTGTTGGACTTGTAAGTTATCTTGTTTCTATTGGAAATCAGGGCAGGAGAGATATTCTGTAAGTAATAAGATATGTGAGCTCTTGCTGAGCTTCTTAACACCTAACACTGCCAATATCAGACTGCACTGCCATGTTGTCAACACTGCCATGGATCATCTCAATGTTCTAGCACCTTGATACACACTTTTAGGAACATCTTTTTTGTACAGTTGCAATATGTTGTATGTGGTTGAAATATGCTATTTGTGATATAATGGATAACTGTGGCAAGATCATCAGATTTAGGACTGCCCATCTTTGAATTGTACAAGGCGCGCTCTTGAATTGCGGTGACATTTGTGTCCCTCTGCAACCATGAAAAACACTTGAACATTACAAATGTTTATACATAATACATGTTTTTTTTTAAATATTGGACTGTTAATCACCGATAAAACATAAAGCAAGTCCTTTATCCTGCAACGCATTATGTTAATATCTCTTCAGTGTTCCCTTTGTGTTTACAAAGATCTACTGCACCAGCTCCTGAGTTATACTTACCTTCGTTGTTAAAACACGTGATACTAAACCCCCGTTCACATGGTCAACTCTGAGTTATACTCATTAAAAACGAGATACTAAACCCCGTTTCAACTCTGAGTTTCGTTGTTGTTAAAACACGAGATACTAAAACCCCCGTTCACAAGGTCAACTCTGAGTTATACTTACCTTCGTTGTTAAAACACGAGATACTAAACCCCGTTCACAAGGTCAACTCTGAGTTATACTTACCTTCGTTGTTAAAACACGAGATACTAAACCCCCGTTCACAAGGTCAACTCTGAGTTATACTTACCTTCGTTGTTAAAACACGAGATACTAAACCCCCCGTTCACAAGGTCAACTCTGAGTTATACTTACCTTCGTTGTTAAAACACGAGATACTAAACCCCCGTTCACAAGGTCAACTCTGAGTTATACTTACCTTCGTTGTTAAAACACGAGATACTAAACCCCCGTTCACAAGGTCAACTCTGAGTTATACTTACCTTCGTTGTTAAAACACGAGATACTAAACCCCGTTCACAAGGTCAACTCTGAGTTATACTTACCTTCGTTGTTAAAACACGAGATACTAAACCCCAAGGTCAACTCTGAGTTATACTTATTCACAAGGTCAACTCTGAGTTATACTTACCTTCGTTGTTAAAACACGAGATACTAAACCCCCGTTCACAAGGTCAACTCTGAGTTATACTTACCTTCGTTGTTAAAACACGAGATACTAAACCCCGTTCACAAGGTCAACTCTGAGTTATACTTACCTTCGTTGTTAAAACACGAGATACTAAACCCCGTTCACAAGGTCAACTCTGAGTTATACTTACCTTCGTTGTTAAAACACGAGATACTAAACCCCCGTTCACAAGGTAAACTCTTGAGGTTCCTCGGGTCTCCACCGAACCGGATACATCTGTTTTTTTTTTGTTTTAATGCACCTCATTGCTGGAACCAACTACAAAATATATCACAATTGGATGTTCCGGTCCCGCTCAGGCAATTTAAAATATTGATTGGGGCCCTTCTTATTGAGGAATGTAAATGTTTTTCTTGAATATTTGTGTTGTACTGTATTTTACTTGTTTTATATGCTATTAGATTAGTTTATTTCTCATTGGTGACTCTCTGCTTAAATAAAGGGCTGTGTTGCTCAATGGGGGCTGGCTGGGGGTACATTTCTCCCGGCTAACACGGCTGATTGTTCAATCCCGTCACACGCTCCACTTAGGCAGGCAGGCAGGCAGGCAGGCAGGCAATCATGTGCATGTGGAGGCAGAGAGGCAGAGAGCTACAGAGATCGATGGCTTAGCTTTTGCACATTCCTGGGCTGGTTGAGGACCTCTCTGGACCATATCAACCTGACAGAGAGGAGGCTGAAGCTGAGGACCTCTCTGGACCATATCAAATGAAAACAAATTATATTTGTCACAAGCTTTGTAAAACAACAGGTTTAGACTAAAAGTGAAATGATTATTATTTTCCAACCGTGCAGAGAGTAAGATAAAGATTCAAATAAAACAATACAGAATATAAATAGTTACACGAGGAATACATAAATACACTATGAATAAATACAAAATATATATTTAACCCTTATTTTACCAGGTAATTTGACTGAGAACACATTCTCATTGACAGCAACGACCTGAGGAATAGTTGGCAGGAGTGGGGATGAATGAACCAATTAGAAGCTGGGGATGATTAGGTGGCCATGATGGTATGAGGGTCAGATTGGGACTGTAGCTAGAGCACCAGGGTTAACACCCCTACTCTCACAATAAGTGCCATGGGATCTGTAGTAACCACAGAGAGTCAGGACACACCCCTTAACAGCCCTTCTGACAGATGACACCCGGCAGAAAGCATTTCTCCTACTGGTCTCCGATCCAGGGACCAACCAGGAACAACCATGAGGCAAGCCAACAGTGGGATGCAGGGTCGTATGCTGCTGGTCAATGCGCAGGGGTACGAGATAATTGAGTTGGTAATTGAGGTGGCTATGTACATAAAGGTAAGGGTAAAGTTACTAGGCAACAGGATAGATAAACAGTGTCAGCAGCATAAGTGATGAGTGTGAAAGAGTGTGTGTGTTAGAGAGTGTGTGTGTTAGAGAGTGTGTGTGTTAGAGAGTGTGTGTTAGAGAGTGTGTGTGTTAGAGAGTGTGTGTGTTAGAGAGTGTGTGTGTTAGAGAGTGTGTGTTGTTAGTGTGTGTGTTAGAGTGTATGTGTTAGAGAGTGTGTGTGTGGCATCTGTATGCATGTGTGCACCTTTTTTTGTGTGTGTGGGCATATGTAGTGTATGTGTGTGCAAGTGAGTTTTGTCAGTGCAGGACGTCTGAGTTGCCATTTGATGATCTATTTAGCAGTCTTGTTTTGCAGTATTATGGCTTGGAGGTAGAAGCTGTTCAGGGTCCTATTGGTTCCAGACTTGGTTCACTGGTACCACTTGCTGTTCTCTTTGCTACGGAACGGTCTATGGCTTCGGTGGCTGGAGTCTTTGACAATTTTTTGGGGCCTTCCTCCGACACCGCCTGGTATAGAGGTCCTGGATGGCAGGGAGCTCGGACTCAGTGATGTACTGGGCCGTACACACTACCCTCTGTAGCACCTTGCAGTTGACGTACCAAGCGGTGATGCAGCCAGTCAAGATCCTCTCAATGGCGCAGCTTTAGAACTTTTAAGTAGCTGAGGGCCAATTACAAATCTTTTCAGCCTCCTGAGGGTGAAGAGGTGTGGTCGTTTTGTGATATAGACACCATGCTCTGTACAGTGGATGTGTAGTTGCCTACCATCACCGCCTGAGGGCGAACTGTCAAGAAGTTCAGGATCCAGTTGCAGAGGAGGTGTTTAGTGCCAGGATCCTTAGCTTAGTGATGAGCTTGGAGGTTACTATGGTGTTGAACGCTGAGCTGTAGACAATGAACAGCATTCTTACACAGGTGTTCCTTTGTCCAGGTGGGAAAGGGCAGTGTAGTGTTGCTATAGAGATTGTATCATCAGTGGATCTGTTGGGGCGGTATGCAAATTGAAGTAGGCCCAGGGTGTCTGGGATGATGGTGTTGATGTGAACCATTACCAGCCTTTTCAAAGCATTTCAAGGCTATAGATAGTCGTTCTTGGGCACAGAGACTATGGTGGTCTGTTTGAAACAAGTTGGTATTACAGACTGAGTTGGGGACAGGTTGAAAATGTCAGCGAAGACACTTACCAACTGGTCAGCACATGCCTTTAAATCCTTCTGGCCCTGCGGCCTTGCAAATGGTCACCTGTTTAAAAGTCTTACTCACATCAGCTACGGAGAGGGAGATAACATAGTCGTGCGGATCAGCTGGTGCTCTCATACATGGTTCAGTGATGCTTGCCTCAAAGCAAGCATTGAAGGAATTTAACTAATCTGTTAGGCTTGCGTCACTGGGCAGCTTGTGGCTGGGTTTTCTTTTTTAATCTGTGATAGTTCTCAAGCCCTGACACATCTGTTGAGCATCATCAGAGGTTGTAGCGGGATATATTACAAGAGTCCAAATTAGTGTCCTGCTCCTTGAAAGTGTCAGCTCTAGCCTTAAACTCAGTGCGGATGTTGCCTGTAATCCATGGCTTCTGGTTGGGGTATGTATGGTGATTGTGGGACGATGTCATTGATGAACTTATTATTGAAGCCGGTGACTGACGTGGTAAACTCCTCTATCCTGGAACATTTTCCAGTTTGTGCTAGCGAAACAGTCCTGTAGCTTAGCATCCGCTTCTTCTGACCACTTCCGTGTTGAGTGAGTCACTGGTACTTCCTGTTTGAGTTTTTGCTTGTAAGCAGGAAGAAGGAGGATTGAGTTATAATCGGATTTGCCAAACGGAGGGTGAGGGACGAGCTGTTACGCGTTTCTGTGTGTGGAAAAAAAACATGATCTAGAGTTTTCTAGTTGCACAGGTGACATACTGATAAAAGTGTGATAAAATGGATTTCAGTTTCCCTGCATTTGTTGTATTTATATGTATGTATTATGGATTCCCATTCGCTGCTGCCAGATGTATATAATTTTAAAACATTACAATACATTGACAGATTTAACAACACACTGTGAGGCCTCAGGCCCCTACTCCATAACATACAGTATCTACAGTACTAAATCCATGTGTCTGTGTGTGTAGTGCGCATGTTATCGTATGTCTGTGTGTGCATGTGCCTGTGCCAATGTTTGTGTTGCTTCACAGTCACCACTGTTCCATAAGGTGTTTTTTAAATCTTTTTTTTTTAATCTCAGTTTCTTGATGTGGAATAGAGTTCCAAGTAGTTGTGGCTCTATATAGTACTGTGCACATCCCATTGTCTGTTATGGACTTGGGGACTGTGAAGATACCTCTTGTGACATGTCTTGTGGGGTACAACATGCATGGGTGTCCGAGCTGTGTGCCAGTAGTTCAAACAGACAGCTCTGTGCATTCAACATGTTCAAAACCTCTCATAAATACAAGTAGTGATAAAGTCCATCTCTCCTCCACTTTGAGCCAGGAGAGATTGACATGCATCTTATTAATGTTTACTCTCTGTGTACATCCAAGGGCCAGCCGTGCTGCACTGTTCTGAGCCAGCTGTGCTGCCCTGTTCTGAGTCAATTACAATTTTCCTAAGTCATTTTTTGTAGCACCTGACCACACGACTGAACAGTAGTCAAGGTGCGACAAAACTAGGGCCTGTAGGACTTGCCTTGTTGATAGTGTTGTAAAGAAGGTAGAAACTAGAGCCTGTAGGACCTGCCTTGTTGATAGTGTTGTAAAGAAGGTAGAAACTAGAGCCTGTAGGACCTGCCTTGTTGATAGTGTTGTTAAGAAGGTAGAAACTAGAGCCTGTAGGACCTGCCTTGTTGATAGTGTTGTAAAGAAGGTAGAAACTAGAGCCTGTAGGACCTGCCTTGTTGATAGTGTTGTAAAGAAGGTAGAAACTAGGGCCTGTAGGACCTGCCTTGTTGATAGTGTTGTAAAGAAGGTAGAAACTAGAGCCTGTAGGACCTGCCTTGTTGATAGTGTTGTAAAGAAGGTAGAAACTAGGGCTTGTAGGACCTGCCTTGTTGATAGTGTTGTAAAGAAGGTAGAAACTAGAGCCTGTAGGACCTGCCTTGTTGATAGTGTTGTTAAGAAGGCAGAGCAACACTTTATTATGGACAGACTTCTCCACATCTAAGCTACTGTTGTCAATATGCTTTGACCATGACAGTGTTACTCCAATCAGTTTAGTCATCTCAACTTGCTCAATTTCAATTGTATTTATTACTAGATTTAGTTGTTTAGGGTTTAGTGAACGATTTGTCCCAAATACAATGTTTTTAGTTTTAGAAATATTTAAGGCAAACTTATTCCTTGCCACCCACTCTGAAACTACAGTGCCTTGCTTGATTAATGTAATGGACATACACAAAATAGTCCAAATTGGTGAAGTGAAATGGAAAAAATGACTTGTTTCATAAAATTAAAAAACAACTTTTTTTTTTAATTGGTGCGTTCATATGTACTCATCCCCTTTGCTATGAAGCACCTAAATAAGATCTGGTGCAACCAATTACCTTCAGAAGTCACATAATTAGATTGCACACAGGTGGACTTTATTGAACTAAGTGTCACATGATCTGTCACATGATCTCAGTATATTTACACCTGTTCTGAAAGGCCCCAGAGTCTGCAACACCATTAAGCAAGGGGCAACACCAAGCAAGAGGCCCCATGAAGACCATGGAGCTCTCCAAACAGGCCAGGGACAAAGTTGTGGAGAAGAAGAGATCAGGGTTGGGTTATAAAAAACAAACTGAAACTTTGAACATCGGACGGAGCACCATTAAATCAATAAACATTTTTTTTAAAGAATATGCCACCACAACTAACCTGTCGAGAGAGGGCCGCAGACCAAAACACACAGACCAGGCAAGGAGGGCATTAATCAAAGAGGCAACAAAAGAGAACGATACCCCTGAAGGAGCTGCAAAGCTCCACAGCGGAGATTGGAGCATCTGTCCATAGGACCACTTTAAGCTGTACACTCCACAGAACTGGGATTTACGGAAGAGTGGCCAGAAAAAAATCAGACACGTTTGGTGTTTGTCAAAAGGCATGTGGGAGACTCCCCAAACATATGGAAGAAGGTACTCAGATGAGACTAAAATTGAGTGTTTTGGTCATCAAGGAAAACGCTATGTCTCCTGCAAACCCAACACCTCTCATCACCCCGAGAAAACCATCCCCACAGTGAAGCATGGTGGTGGAAACAACATGCTGTGGGGATGTTTGTCATCAGCAGGGACTGAGAAACTGGTCAGAATTTAAGGTATGATGGATGGAGCTAAATGCAGGGAAATTGTTGAGGGAAACCTGTTTCATTCTTCCAGACATTTGAGACTGAGACGGAGGTTCACCTTCCAGTAGGTCAATGACCCTAAACATACTGCTAAAGCAACACACGAGTGGTTTAAGGGGAAACATTTACATGTCTTGGAATGGTCTAGTCAAAACCCAGACCTAAATCCTATTGAGAATCTGTGGTATGACTTAAAGATTGCTGTACACAAGCAGAACCCATCCAACTTGAAGGAGCTGAAAAGAATCCCAGTGGCTAGATGTACCAAGCTTATAGAGACATACCCCAAGACACTTGCAGTAATTGCTGAAATAGGAGGCTCTACAAAGTATTGACATTGGGGGGATGAATAGTTATGCACACTTAAGTTGTATTTTTTGGTCTTATTTCTTGTTTGGTTCACAATAAAAAATATTTTGCTTATTCAATGTGGTAGGCATGTTGTCTACAACAAATGATACAAACACCCAAAAATGCTATTTTAAATACAGTTTTAAGGCAACAAAATAGGAAAAATGCCAAGGGGGTGAATACTTTCGCAAGACAAGCCACCGTAACTGCAACTTTTTGTTAAGTGCTGCAATCTTTTCAGTCACTGTGGTAAATGACGTGTATAGTATTGAGTCATCCGCGTACATAGACACTCTGGCTTTACTCAAAGTCAGTGGCACGTCGTAAGTAAAGATTGAAAAAAAGAGCCTAACCAGCTACCCTGGGGAATTCCTGATTCTACATGGATTATGTTTGAGAGGCTTCCGTTAATAAAGAACACCCTCTGTGTTCTGTTAGACAGGAAGCTCTTTATCCACACTATAGCAGGGGGTGTAAAGCCATAACACATACATTTTTCCAGCAGCAGACAATGATCGATAATGTCAAAAGCTGCACTGAAGTCTAACAAGACAGCCCCCACAATAATTGTATCATCAGTTTCTCTCAGCCAATCACCAGTCATGTGTGTAAGTGCTGTTCTTGTTGAATGTCCTTCCCTATAAGCATTCTGAAAGTCTGTTGTCAATTTGTTTACTGTAAAATAGCATTGTATCTGGTCAAACAATTTTTTGCCAGAAGTTTACTAAGGGTTAGTAACAGACTGATTGGTCGGCTACTTGAGCCAGTAAAGGGGCTTTACTATTCTTGGGTAACGGAATGACTTTAGCTTCCCTCTAGGCCTGAGGCCACACACTTTCTAGTAGGCTTAAATTGAAGGTGTGGAAAATAGGAGTGCCGATATCGTCTGCTATTATCCTCAGTAAATTTCCATCCAGATTGTCAGACCCGGTGGCTTGTCATTGTTGATAAACAACAATACTTTTCACCTCTTCCACACTGACTTTACGGAATTCAAAATTACAATTGTTGTCTTTCATAATTTGGTCCGATACACTTGGATGTGTAGTGTCAGCGTTTGTTACTGGCATGTCATCCCTAAGTTTGATAATCTTGCCAATCTTGCCAATGAAAAAGTCATTAAAGTAGTTGGCAATATCAGTGGGCTTTGTGATGAATGAGCCATCTGATTCAATGAGTGATGGAGCTGAGTTGGCTTTTTTTTCCCAAAATGTATTTAAAGTGCCCCAAAGCTTTTTACTATCATTCTTCATATCATTTATCTTTGTTTCATAGTATAGTTTATTATATAGTTTATTTTTATTTAGTTTAATCAAGAGATTTATTTATTTGCAGTACGTTTGCCAATCAGTTGGGCTGCCAATTCCTCATCAATTCAAGGGGATTTAACAGTTTTACTGTAATTTTCTTAATGCGTGCTGGATTATTAGTAACTGGAAGATTAATAATTTAATTTAAGTAATAATAATAATAATAATATAATTATAATAATAATATAATAATTAATAATATAATTTAAGTAATTTCATAAATGCGTCAAGTGCAGTGTCTGGTTGCTCCTCATTACACACCACAGACCAGCAGCGTCTGGTTGCTTCTCATTACACACCACAGACCAGCAGCGTCTGGTTGCTTCTCATTACACACCACAGACCAGCAGCGTCTGGTTGCTCCTCATTACACACCACAGACCAGCAGCGTCTGGTTGCTCCTCATTACACACCACAGACCAGCAAATATTATTTACATCAACATATGAATCACAACACATTTAATCTATGACCTCCCGCACATTATATTAGAACCAACCTTTGGAACTGTGGTTTCTCTAGATATGGCTACTATATTGTGATCACTACATCCTACCGGTTTGGATACTGCTTTAAAGCAAATATCTGCAGCATTAGTAAAGATGTGATCAATACATGTAGCTGATTTAATGCCTGTGCTGTTTATAACTACCCTGAACTGAAGGCTGGTTGCAGTTTAATAATGTTTATTTTCTTTTGATTTATTTCACCTTTATTTAACCAGGTAGGCTCGTAGAGACCACCTTTATTTAACCAGGTAGGCAACTAGAGAACACCTTTATTTAACCAGGTAGGCAAGTAGAGAACACCTTTATTTAACCAGGTAGGCAAGTTGAGAACAAGTTCTCATTTACAATTGCGACCTGGCCAAGATTAAACAAAGCAGTTCGACACATACAACGACACAGAGTTACACATGGAGTAAAACAAACATACAGTCAATAATACAGTAGAAACAAGTCTATATACGATGTGAGCAAATCAAATCAAATCAAATCAAATTTATTTATATAGCCCTTCGTACATCAGCTGATATCTCAAAGTGCTGTACAGAAACCCAGCCTAAAACCCCAAACAGCAAACAATGCAGGTGTAAAAGCACGGTGGCTAGGAAAACTCCCTAGAAAGGCCAAAACCTAGGAAGAAACCTAGAGAGGAACCGGGCTATGTGGGGTGGCCAGTCCTCTTCTGGCTGTGCCGGGTAGAGATTATAACAGAACATGACCAAGATGTTCAAATGTTCATAAATGACCAGCATGGTCAAATAATAATAAGGCAGAACAGTTGAAACTGAGCAGCAGCACAGTCAGGTGGACTGGGGACAGCAAGGAGCCATCATGTCAGGTAGTCCTGGGGCACGGTCCTAGGGCTCAGGTCCTCCGAGAGAGAGAAAGAAAGAGAGAATTAGAGAGAGCATATGTGGGGTGGCCAGTCCTCTTCTGGCTGTGCCGGGTGGAGATTATAACAGAACGTGGCCAAGATGTTCAAATGTTCATAAATGACCAGCATGGTTGAATAATAGTAAGGCAGAACAGTTGAAACTGGAGCAGGAGCATGGCCAGGTGGACTGGGGACAGCAAGGAGTCCTCATGTCAGGTAGTCCTGGGACATGGTCCTAGGGCCCAGGCCAGTTGAAACTGGAGCAGCAGCATGGCCAGGTGGACTGGGGACAGCAAGGAGTCATCATGTCAGGTAGTCCTGGGGCATGGTTCTAGGGCTCAGGTCCTCCGAGAGAGAGAAAGAAAGAGAGAAGGAGAGAATTAGAGAACGCACACTTAGATTTACACAGGACACCGAATAGGACAGGAGAAGTACTCCAGATAAACAAACTGACCCTAGCCCCCCCGACACATAAACTACTGCAGCATAAATACTGGAGGCTGAGACAGGAGGGGTCAGGAGACACTGTGGCCCCATCCGAGGACACCCCGGACAGGGCCAAACAGGAAGGATATAACCCCACCCACTTTGCCAAAGCACAGCCCCACACCACTAGAGGGAAATCTTCAACCACCAACTTACCATCCTGAGACAAGGCCGAGTATAGCCCACAAAGATCTCCGACACGGTACAACCCAAGGGGGGAACCCAGACAGGCCGACCACAACAGTGAATCAACCCCCAGGTGACGCATCCCCCCCAGGGACGGCACGAGAGAGCCCCAGCAAGCCAGTGACTCAGCCCCGTAACAGGGTTAGAGGCAGAGAATCCCAGTGGAAAAAGGGGAACCGGCCAGGCAGAGACAGCAAGGGCGGTTCGTTGCTCCAGAGCCTTTCCGTTCACCTTCCCACTCCTGGGCCAGACTACACTCAATCATATGACCCACTGAAGAGATGAGTCTTCAGTAAAGACTTAAAGGTTGAGACCGAGTTTGCGTCTCTGACATGGGTAGGCAGACCGTTCCATAAAAATGGAGCTCTATAGGAGAAAGCCCTGCCTCCAGCTGTTTGCTTAGAAATTCTAGGGACAATTAGGAGGCCTGCGTCTTGTGACCGTAGCGTACGTATAGGTACGTACGGCAGGACCAAATCATAGAGGTAGGTAGGAGCAAGCCCATGTAATGCTTTGTAGGTTAGCAGTAAAACCTTGAAATCAGCCCTTGCTTTGACAGGAAGCCAGTGTAGAGAGGCTAGCACTGGAGTAATATGATCAAATTTTTTTTGGTTCTAGTCAGGATTCTAGCAGCCGTATTTAGCACTAACTGAAGTTTATTTAGTGCTTTATCCGGGTAGCCGGAAAATAGAGCATTGCAGTAGTCTAACCTAGAAGTGACAAAAGCATGGATTAATTTTTCTGCATCATTTTTGGACAGAAAGTTTCTGATTTTTGCAATGTTACGTAGATGGAAAAAAGCTGTCCTCGAAATGGTCTTGATATGTTCTTCAAAAGAGAGATCAGGGTCCAGAGTAACGCCGAGGTCCTTCACAGTTTTATTTGAGACGACTGTACAACCATTAAGATTAATTGTCAGATTCAACAGAAGATCTCTTTGTTTCTTGGGACCTAGAACAAGCATCTCTGTTTTGTCCGAGTTTAATAGTAGAAAGTTTGCAGCCATCCACTTCCTTATGTCTGAAACACATGCTTCTAGCGAGGGCAATTTTGGTGCTTCACCATGTTTCATTGAAATGTACAGCTGTGTGTCATCCGCATAGCAGTGAAAGTTTACATTATGTTTTCGAATAACATCCCCAAGAGGTAAAATATATAGTGAAAACAATAGTGGTCCTAAAACAGAACCTTGAGGAACACCGAAATGTACAGTTGATTTGTCAGAGGACAAACCATTCACAGAGACAAACTGATATCTTTCCGACAGATAAGACCTAAACCAGGCCAGAACATGTCCGTGTAGACCAATTTGGGTTTCCAATCTCTCCAAAAGAATGTGGTGATCGATGGTATCAAAAGCAGCACTAAGGTCTAGGAGCACGAGGACAGATGCAGAGCCTCGGTCCGATGCCATCAAAATGTCATTTACCACCTTCACAAGTGCCGTCTCAGTGCTATGATGGGGTCTAAAACCAGACTGAAGCATTTCGTATACATTGTTTGTCTTCAGGAAGGCAGTGAGTTGCTGCGCAACAGCCTTCTCTAAAATCTTTGAGAGGAATGGAAGATTCGATATAGGCCGATAGTTTTTTTTATTTTCTGGGTCAAGGTTTGGCTTTTTCAAGAGAGGCTTTATTACTGCCACTTTTAGTGAGTTTGGTACACATCCAGTGGATAGAGAGCCGTTTATTATGTTCAACATAGGAGGGCCAAGCACAGGAAGCAGCTCAAATTTTTCAAATGAGTTGAGATAAGGGAGGTAAAGGCAAAAAAAGGCCATGGTGGCAAAGTAAATACAATATAGCAAGAGAAACACTAGAATGGTAGATTTGCAGTGGAAGAATGTGCAAAGTAGAAATAAAATAATGTGGTGCAAGGGAACAAATTAATTAAATAAATAAATAAAATGAAATAAATACAGTAGGGGAAGAGGTAGTTGTTTGGGCTAAATTATAGATGGGCTATGTACAGGTGCAGTAATCTGTGAGCTGCTCTGACAGCTGGTGCTTAAAGCTAGTGAGGGAGATAAGTGTTTCCAGTTTCAGAGATCTTTGCAGTTTGTTCCAGTCATTGGCAGCAGAGAACTGGAAGGAGAGGCGGCCAAGGGAAGAATTGGTTTTGGGGGTGACCAGAGAGATATACCCGCTGGAGCGCGTGCTACTGGTGGGTGCTGCTATGGTGACCAGCGAGCTAAGATAAGGCAGGGCTTTACCTAGCATGGTATTGTAGATGACATGGAGCCAGTGGGTTTGGCGACGAGTATGAAGCGAGGGCCAGCCAACGAGAGCGTACAGGTCGCAATGGTGGGTAGTATATGGGGCTTTGGTGACAAAACGGATGGCATTGTGATAGACTGCATCCAATTTGTTGAGTAGGGTATTGGAGGCTATTTTGTACATGACATCACCGAAGTCGAGGATTGGTAGGATGGTCAGTTTACAAGGGTATGTTTGGCAGCATGAGTGAAGGATGTTTTGTTGCAAAATAGGAAGGCAATTCTATATTTAACTTGGTTTGGTGATGTTTGATGTGGGTCTGGAAGGAGAGTTTACAGTCTAACCAGACACCTAGGTATTTGTAGTTGTCCACGTATTCTAAGTCAGAGCCGTCCAGAGTAGTGATGTTGGACAGGCGGGCAGGTGCAGGCAGCGATCGGGTTGAAGAGCATGCATTGGGGAATTCCAATTACCCGAGATGGCATAGCAGTTCAGACGTCTTTTGTACTCGTCTTGTCGTGTCCTGTATATATATATATTTACAACTTTTTTTCACATACATACATATTTTTTTATTTTCCATCAACTCATCTTCAAAACACTCTCCTGCAACCCGCCTCACCAATTTATATTTATAAATAAGTATTATTTACCTCAAATCTGCAATCCTCCAAGAAGCTAGCCAGAAGCTAGCCAGAAACTCCAAGAAGCTAGTCAGAAGCTAGCCAGGAGCTAGCTAGAAGCTAATCAGAAGCTAGTTCAGAAGCTAGTTAGCTTCTTTACTGGCAAATCGTTAGTATTCAGCTAACCACGGTTTGTGGTCATCAGCTATCCTTTAGCTTGAAAATCTATCGCCAGTTTTGTACGGCGCAGCGCGGCTCGGAACGGGACATACCGGACCAATTTTTCTCTCCATGTCCTTTGATTTCAACTGCTCTCTGGACATTCATTCCCGGATCTCACAGCTAGCCAGCTGCTATCCGTGTGTCTATCTGCTCTCGTCGATTCCGGAGCAAACATCAATTACTCCGGAGCTAGCCAGCTCCGTAAATCACTCCTGAGCCCTGTCAATCACTCCTGGGCTGCAGTCACCTATCCGGACCCGTTTTACTGCCTACGCGGAGCCCCACCGGGCCTTCACAACTGGACTGCCGACGTTGTCTACCCGAAGGAGATCCGGCTGGCTCCTCCGTCTCGACGTTACCTGAACGCCCATCTGCGGCCTGCTAACCGTTAGCTGTCTTACCGGCAGCTCTCAGAATAGACAATCGGACAATTTATTTATTTTTATTATTATTATTATGTTTATTCTTGGGCCTCTATAACTATATCTATTGTTTTTATTTTATTTTTGTTGTTGTGTGATTTGGACTAATTCCCTCTACCACACGGAACCCCACTAATCTACTGACGGAACGCAAGAGGTGGCTAACAACAGACCCCCTTCCTATGCTAGCTTGCTACCGATGTCCTGGCTAGCTGTCTAAATCGCCTTGACCCGAAACCAACCACTCCACTCTCTGGACTCTTTTGATCACTCGACTAAGGATGCCTCTCCTTAATGTCAATATGTCTTGTCCATTGCTGTTCTGGTTAGTGTTTATTGGCTTATTTCACTGTAGAGCCTCTAGTCCTGCTCACTATACATTATCCAATTTATTAGTTCCACCACCCACACATGCAATGACATCTCCTGGTTTCAATGATGTTTCTAGAGACAATATCTCTCTCTTCATCACTCAATACCTAGGTTTACCTCCACTGTATTCACATCCTACCATACCTTTGTCTGTACATTATACCTTGATGCTATTTTATCGCCCCCAGAAACCTCCTTTTACTCTCTGTTCCAGACATTATAGACGACCAATTCTTATTGCTTTTAGCCGTACCCTTATTCTTCTCCTCCTATGTTCCTCTGGCGATGTAGAGGTGAATCGAATCCAATGCCTAGCTGGAGCAATTGGAGGCCATGGAAGGCGAGTTGTATGGCATTGAAGCTTCCTTGGAGGGTTGTTAACACAGTGTCCAAAGAAGGGCCAGAAGTATACAGAATGGTGTCATCTGCGTAGAGGTGGATCAGAGACTCACCAGCAGCAAGAGCGACATCATTGATGTATACAGAGAAGAGAGTCGGTCCAAGAATGGAAACCTGTGGCACCCCCATAGACACTGCCAAGGGTCCGGACAACAGACCCTCTGATTTGACACACTGAACTCTATCAGAGAAGTAGTTGGTGAACCAGGCAATGCAATCATTTGAGAAACCAAGGCTGTCGAGTCTGCCAATTAGAATGTGGTGATTGACAGAGTTGAAAGCCTTGGCCAGATCAATGAATACGGCTGCACAGTAATGTTTCTTATCGATGGCGGTTAAGACATCGTTTAGGACCTTGAGCGTGGCTGAGGTGCACCCATGACCAGCTCTGAAACCAGATTGCATAGCAGAGAGGGTATGGTGAGATTCAAATGGTCGGTAATCTGTTTGTTGACTTGGCTTTTGAAGACCTTAGAAAGGCAGGGTAGGATAGATATAGGTCTGTAGCAGTTTGGGTCAAGAGTGTCCTCCTTTGATGATGGGGATGACCGCAGCTGCTTTCCAATCTCTGGGAATCTCAGACGACATGAAAGAGACGTTGAACAGGCTAGTAATTGGGGTGGCAACAATTTCGGCAGATCATTTTAGAAAGAAAGGGTCCAGATTGTCTAGCATGGTTGATTTGTAGGGGTCCAGATTTTCCAGCTCTTTCAGAACATCAGCTGACTGGATTTGGGAGAAGGAGAAATGGGGAAGGCTTGGGCGAGTTGCTGTGGGGGTCCAGTGCTGTTGGGGTGGGGTTAGCCAGGTGGAAAGCATGTTCAGCCGTAGAAAAATGCTTGTTGAAATTCTCAATTATAGTGGATTTATCAGTGGTGACAGTGTTTCCTATCTTCAGTGCAGTGGGCAGCTTGGAGGAGGTCTTCTTATTCTCCATGGACTTTATAGTGTCCCAGAACTTTTTGAGTTAGTGCTGCAGGAAGCAAATTTCTGCTTGGAAAAGCTAGCCTTGGATTTTCTAACTGCCTGTGTATAATGGTTTCTAGCTTCCCTAAAAAGCTACATATCACGGGGGCTGTTCGATGCTACTGCAGAACGCCATAGGATGTTTTTGTGTAGGGCAGTCAGGTCTGGAGAGAACCAAGGGCTTTATCTGTTCCTGGATCTACATTTCTTGAATGGGGCATGCTTATTTAAGATGGTTAGGAAGGCATTTAAAAAAAATAACCAGGCATCCTCTACTGACGGGATGAGATCAATATCCTTCCAGGATACCCCGGGCCAGATCGATTAGAAAGGCCTGCTCGCTGAAGTGTTTCAGGGAGCGTTTGACAGTGATGAGTGGAGGTCGTTTGACCGCTGACCCATTACGGAGGCAGGCAATGAGGCAGTGATCGCTGAGATCTTGGTTGAAGACAGCAGAGGTGTATTTAGAGGGCAAGTTGGTTAGGATGATATCTATGAGGGTGCCCGTGTTAACGACTTTGGGGAGATACCTGGTAGGTTCATTGATAATTTGTGTGAGATTGAGGGCATCAAGCTTAGATTGTAGGATGGCTGGGGTGTTAAGCATGTTCCAGTTTAGGTCGCCTAGCAGAACGAGTGGGCAGCTTGATGAAAGTCAGTCAATATTTAAATCACCCAGAAAATATATTTCTCTGTTGATATCACATACATCTGATGATATCACATACATCAAGCATTTCAAAGATATTATCCAGATACTGATTGTTAGCACTTGCTGGTCTATAGCAGCTTCCCACCAGAATGGGCTTAAGGTGAGGCAGATGAACATGTAGACATATTTCTTCAACAGTATTTAACATTAGATCGTCTCTAAGCTTTACAGGAATATCGTTGTGAATATTGACCGCAACAGAGCTTGATACTTCTGTATTTTTGGTAGATGTTTTAACCATGTATTGATATCACTGTATCAGCAAAGCTATTATCTAAGTGAGTTTCAGAGATGTCATCTGTTACAAGCAAGTTATTGACATCATGGAGCTTGTTTCTCCGGCTACATATGTTAATATGAGCTATTTTTAGCACTTTTCTGGGTTGCTTGATTGTTTTTAATGCTGTGAAGCTTATCAGAAGTACTCTAGCGCATATTATTTATATTGGAGCTGATAGTGCAGGGTGAGCTGCACAAAGTGGTCATCCTACTAGGGCACACCACCTCAGTGCTAACAGAGGAACTCTGGTTCATAGGCTCATGATTGCTGCATTCAACAGCTGTAGGATAAACAGAGGTATTCAGTGCAATTAGTGGTACATAAATGAAGTTACTTACATTGTGATTGAAAATGCCCCTAGTATCATGTACATTAGATGCAGCATTATGATGACTCATTGTCACAATGGTAGGGATTAACTGAGCTGGTCTTGGATCATTTAAAAGTCATTGTTTCAACGCAGTCTTTTGACCCCACATGGACTACGACAGTGTCAGCTCCCAGCATCTGTGGTAAAACAGTCGGAAGCAGCCTTGTTATGTCCTGCACTCGTGCTCCTGGGTATAACACTGTTTTTGCCTTGGGGACAGAGATGTTTCTCACCATAGAGCTGCCTATGATGACAGCTGGTGATGTTGATTGGGCCGGACTCTCAGGTAGCCTCATGGTCTGATGAGGTGGGAGCTTCGAGGATCTGAACTCAAGGTAGAAGCCACCGGAGAGGGAGACACAACCAAAAATGAAGAAGCATGTACCTCCAAATCCAATCTTGAATGGGAAGCCCACAAGGAAGAAAGCACCGGAACCTCTGGATCCAGGGTGGCAAAGCTGTTACTGGTGTGTGTCAGATCCGGACTCAACATCTCCAAGGAGACCCCCTTTGCCAGAGGAAGATTTCTTCGACTTCCACAGAGAATGATGTACATCCATGGCTGCTTGCTTGGGTCGAGAACAGCTCCGTTCTCCAGGGAAGGGGGAGTCCCCTCTGGATATAGAACCCTGCTGAGTAACGGCCAGTTGGCTGTGGAGAGGCGACACTGCGGCAAAACTTCCACCAGACCAGAGCGGTGTCCGGCTACTGAGGTGGAAGAAAAAGAAAAGTCGGCGGGCTTGGATTCCACAATAGCTGGTGTAGGTTTTCTCCTTGCTTGCTAAGAGTAGCCACTTCGCTCCTGTAGTCCCCCCCAAGCCGTTGCTACACTGAAAGTCAACGCGGTCAACATTGTCCCGGAATACGGCAAAGTAAACACAGCTCCTGCAGCACTTGAACCATTCAATAGCTACCTCCATTTGAGACCGCCGAGCCAGCTAGGCTAGCTGGGCTTTCGTGTCTCTCCCCCTCTGAGGAATCTGATCCCGTGACAGACAGCAGCGCTCACAGCAACCAAGCCCAACAGAGCTTCAGGATCCAAAATAAAATAAAAACTCTGTCAGCTTTTAAACTGAGGTCTCTAGTTCAGGGTTTCGGCTTTCAACAGCATTCAACAACAACAGTGCTGCATTAAAATCACCATTAAAAACACCACGAGAAACTGCCTCTGGATGTTGATTGTCTTGTTTGCGTATGGCCCTATACAGCTCATTGAGTGCGGTCTTAGTGCCAGCGTCGGTTTGTGGCGGTAAATGGACAGCTCCGATAAATATACATGGAAATTCTCTTGTAAATAGTATGGTCTGCAGCATATCATAAGGAACTCTTACTCAGGTGAGCAAAAAACTCGAGACTTCCTTAACATTAGCGATTGTGCACCAGCTATTGTTAATAACAACGAGACAAACCACTCCTCCCGTCGTCTTAACCGAGTCAGGATTCCGCCTCGTCAGTCTCTATTTCCTCTCGAGTCCCGGGGAATAGGGTCTAGTCCGGAGAAAGCAGAACATACAGAGCTGCCGACTCATTGAGGAAAAATATTCATCCAAATCGAGGCATATAATCGCTGTTCTGATGTCCAGCAGCTGTGTTCGGTCATTGGAAATTATGGCGGAGACATTATGTACAAAACAAGTTAATAAGACAAGCGTAAAAACAATTATAAACAATTGGTCAGGAGCCTGTAAGACGGCAACTATCCAATGGAGAGCAACCTTACTGCAGAGTGCCATCTTACTACAGAGTGCCATCTTACATTTACATTTACATTTAAGTCATTTAGCAGACGCTCTTTACAATAGTGCATCTAAATCTTAAAGGGGGGGGGGGGAGGGAATACTTAACCTATCCTAGGTATTCCTTAAAGAGGTGGGGTTTCAGGTGTCTCCGGAAGGTGGTGATTGACTCCGCTGTCCTGGCGTCGTGAGGGAGTTTGTTCCACCATTGGGGGGCCAGAGCAGCGAACAGTTTTGACTGGGCTGAGCGGGAGCTGTACTTCCTCAGTGGTAGGGAGGCGAGCAGGCCAGAGGTGGATGAACGCAGTGCCCTTGTTTGGGTGTAGGGCCTGATCAGAGCCTGGAGGTACTGAGGTGCCGTTCCCCTCACAGCTCCGTAGGCAAGCACCATGGTCTTGTAGCGGATGCGAGCTTCAACTGGAAGCCAGTGGAGAGAACGGAGGAGCGGGGTGACGTGAGAGAACTTGGGAAGGTTGAACACCAGACGGGCTGCGGCGTTCTGGATGAGTTGAAGGGGTTTAATGGCACAGGCAGGGAGCCCAGCCAACAGCGAGTTGCAGTAATCCAGACGGGAGATGACAAGTGCCTGGATTAGGACCTGCGCCGCTTCCTGTGTGAGGCAGGGTCGTACTCTGCGGATGTTGTAGAGCATGAACCTACAGGAACGGGCCACCGCCTTGATGTTGGTTGAGAACGACAGGGTGTTGTCCAGGATCACACCAAGGTTCTTATCTTACTACAGAGTGCCATCTTACTACAGAGTGCCATCTTACTGCAGAGTGCCATCTTACTGCAGAGTGCCATCTTAATATAGAGTGCCATCTTACTAGAGTGCCATCTTACTACAGAGTGCCATCTTACTACAGAGTGCCATCTTACTGCAGAGTGCCATCTTACTGCAGAGTGCCATCTTAATATAGAGTGCTATCTTACTAGAGTGCCATCTTACTACAGAGTGCCATCTTACTATAGAGTGCGATCTTACTACAGAGTGCCATCTTACTATAGAGTGCCATCTTACTATAGAGTGCCATCTTACTATAGAGTGCCATCTTACTGCAGAGTGCCATCTTACTACAGAGTGCCATCTTACTATAGAGTGCCATCTTACTATAGAGTGCCATCTTACTGTAGAGTTACTATAGCGTGCCATCTTACTATAGAGTGCCATCTTACTGCAGAGTTACTATAGCGTGCCTTCTTACTGTAGAGTTACTATAGCGTGCCATCTTACTATAGAGTTACTATAGAGTACCATCTTACTATAGAGTTACTATAGAGTACCATCTTACTATAGAGTTACTATAGCGTGCCATCTTACTATAGAGTTACTATAGCGTGCCATCTTACTATAGAGTTACTATAGCGTGCCATCTTACTATAGAGTTACTATAGCGTGCCATCTTACTATAGAGTTACTATAGAGTGCCATCTTACTGCAGAGTGCCATCTTACTACAGAGTGCCATCCACCTTACAGAGAAGAGGTTGAAGCTACTTCATCAAGCAAACAAGTTAAAAGAACAAGCCCCCCTCTTGACCCCAACTTTTAGCTCTACGTTATTGAGGAAGAATGTACTTTCTATCCTTGTGAAATGTGGTTGTCCCACCTAGCTGTCTTATGATGATGGCACTAACTGTAATTAGCTCTGGATAAGAGCATCTGTTCAATGAAAAAAAAAACATTTATTGGACCGGCAGAACCTGGCAAAGGGGTCAAAATGAATAACATACGGTTATACTTACGAACAAGGTTAAAGATTAAGGTCATGTTTTAGTGAGGTTAATAAGTTAAGGTTAAGGGTCAGAGAAATGGCATTAAGCGGTAACATTGGGTTCGCATACCCCCATCCACTGTCATTCATTTTCTGACCACCTTTCCTTTTAACTTCATGCATTGAAGTCATTAAATTGTGATAAAAAAAAAATATATATATTTAATGTACAGTATATTAATATTCCATATTAAATATGAATGATCATTGCAAAGTTAATGTATGGAATTGCAAATTCCATGTGAAGAAGCTCAAAAAGATATCTCCAAATATCTACATTTTGCTAAATACATACAATCACACAAAAATACGATACAGGCCCAAAGACCTGCTAGAGCAGCGGACACTTGACTCTCCACTTTTATTTCCTTCCATCGCTCTGGAATCCACTTCTTTCAGGGTTTACCAGTGCATAAAGTCTTCCCTGGTGCAGGACTGACAAACTCACATGCCAAGAATCCATCTTCCAATGCAATTTAGCACAGAGGGAGCTGGGAAGATGGGAAAATTATACAGGACTTCAGTCTGAGTTTTAAGGCAGGAGACCCTGCAGACACATTTTGAAATCATGACAGGTTGCAGGTATCTGACAAGTCAAAGTTAGTCAGTCCATAATAACATTTCAGTCCATTCTGAGAACCTGGGTGACAAAAGGGGAGGTATTGAAACGCTGACGACTGGCCTCCCTTTTGCTGCTACCGGTTGAAGATAAATACGTTTTGAAACCATTTATTCTGAAGTGTCCTCTCATTTTCTTCCTCAATCATGGTAAATGTCGCTTACAGTAGTGGCATGTAAAGTCACACGTTGTGTACATATATTGGAGGGTTTGATGAGGTGGACTGCAAGGTGTTGTGTATGTATACTGGAGGGTGTGATAAGGTGGAATGGAAGGGGTTGTGTATGTATATTGGGGGGTGTGATAAGGTGGACTGGAAGGGGTTGTGTATGTATACTGGAGGGGGTGATAAGGTGGAATGCAAGGTGTTGTGTATGTATACTGGAGGCTTTGATAAGGTGGAATGGAAGGGGTTGTGTATGTATATTGGGGGGTTTGATAAGGTGGAATGGGAGGTGTTGTGTATGTATATTGGGGGTGTGATAAGGTGGAATAGAAGGGGTTGTGTATGTATATTGGGGGTGTGATAAGGTGGAATGGAAGGGGTTGTGTATGTATATTGGGGGGTGTGATAAGGTGGAATGGAAGGGGTTGTGTATGTATATTGGGGGTGTGATAAGGTGGAATGGAAGGGGTTGTGTATGTATATTGGGGGTGTGTGATAAGGTGGAATGGAAGGGGTTGTGTATGTATATTGGGGGTGTGATAAGGTGGAATGGGAGGGTTGTGTATGTATATTGGGGGGTGTGATAAGGTGGAATGGAAGGGGTTGTGTATGTATATTGGGGGTGTGATAAGGTGGAATGGGAGGTGTTGTGTATGTATATTGGGGGGTGTGATAAGGTGGAATGGAAGGGGTTGTGTATGTATATTGCGGGGGTGTGATAAGGTGGAATGGAAGGGGTTGTGTATGTATATTGGGGGTGTGATAAGGTGGAATGGAAGGGGTTGTGTATGTATATTGGGGGTGTGATAAGGTGGAATGGAAGGGGTTGTGTATGTATATTGGGGGTGTGATAAGGTGGAATGGAAGGGGTTGTGTATGTATATTGGGGGTGTGATAAGGTGGAATGGAAGGGGTTGTGTATGTATATTGGGGGGTGTGATAAGGTGGAATGGAAGGGGTTGTGTATGTATATTGGGGGGGGGGTGTGATAAGGTGGAATGGAAGGGGTTGTGTATGTATATTGGGGTGTGTGATAAGGTGGAATGGAAGGGTTGTGTATGTATATTGGGGGTGTGATAAGGTGGAATGGGAGGGGTTGTGTATATATATTGGGGGTGTGATAAGGTGGAATGGAAGGGGTTGTGTATGTATATTGGGGGTGTGATAAGGTGGAATGGGAGGTGTTGTGTATGTATATTGGGGGTGTGATAAGGTGGAATGGAAGGGGTTGTGTATGTATATTGGGGGTGTGATAAGGTGGAATGGAAGGGGTTGTGTATGTATATTGGGGGTGTGATAAGGTGGAATGGAAGGGGTTGTGTATGTATATTGGGGGGTGTGATAAGGTGGAATGGAAGGGGTTGTGTATGTATATTGGGGTGTGATAAGGTGGAATGGAAGGGGTTGTGTATGTATATTGGGGGTGTGATAAGGTGGAATGGAAGGGTTGTGTATGTATATTGGGGGTGTGATAAGGTGGAATGGAAGGGGTTGTGTATGTATATTGGGGGGTGTGATAAGGTGGAATGGAAGGGGTTGTGTATGTATATTGGGGGGTGTGATAAGGTGGAATGGATGGGGTTGTGTATGTATATTGGGGGGGGTGATAAGGTGGAATGGAAGGGTTGTGTATGTATATTGGAAGGGGTGATAAGGTGGAATGGGAGGGGTTGTGTATGTATATTGTAAGGTGGAATGGAAGGGGTTGTGTATGTATAGATAAGGTGGAATGGAAGGGGTTGTGTATGTATATTGGGGGTGTGATAAGGTGGAATGGAAGGGGTTGTGTATGTATATTGGGGGCGGTGATAAGGTGGAATGGAAGGGGTTGTGTATGTATATTGGGGGGTGTGATAAGGTGGAATGGTGAAGGGTTGTGTATGTATATTGGGGGGGTGATAAGGTGGAATGGAAGGGGTTGTGTATGTATATTGGGGGGTGATAAGGTGGAATGGAAGGGGGTTGTGTATGTATATTGGGGGTGATAAGGTGGAATGGAAGGGGTTGTGTATGTATATTGGGGGGGGGGGGTGATAAGGTGGAATGGAAGGGGTTGTGTATGTATATTGGGGGTGATAAGGTGGAATGGAAGGGGTTGTGTATGTATATTGGGGGGGTGATAAGGTGGAATGGAAGGGGTTGTGTATGTATATTGGGGGTGATAAGGTGGAATGGAAGGGGTTGTGTATGTATATTGGGGGTGATAAGGTGGAATGGAAGGGGTTGTGTATGTATATTGGGGGGTGATAAGGTGATGGAAGGTGGAATGGAAGGGGTTGTGTATGTATATTGGGGGGCGGTGATAAGGTGGAATGGAAGGGGTTGTGTATGGGGGTATATGGAATGGGGGTTGGTATGATATTGGGGGGGTGGAATGGAAGGGGTTGTGTATGTATATTGGGGGGTGATAAGGTGGAATGGATGGGGTTGTGTATGTATATTGGGGGGTGATAAGGTGGAATGGAAGGGGTTGTGTATGTATATTTGGGGGTGTGATAAGGTGGAATGGATGGGGTTGTGTATGTATATTGGGGGTGTGATAAGGTGGAATGGATGGGGTTGTGTATGTATATTGGGGGGTGATAAGGTGGAATGGAGGGGTTGTGTATGTATATTGGGGGTGATAAGGTGGAATGGAAGGGGTTGTGTATGTATATTGGGGGGTGATAAGGTGGAATGGAAGGGGTTGTGTATGTATATTGGGGGGGTGATAAGGTGGAATGGAAGGGGTTGTGTATGTATATTGGGGGTGATAAGGTGGAATGGATGGGGTTGTGTATGTATATTGGGGGGTGATAAGGTGGAATGGAAGGGGTTGTGTATGTATATTGGGGGTGTGATAAGGTGGAATGGAAGGAGTTGTGTATGTATATTGGGGGGGTGTGATAAGGTGGAATGGAAGGGGTTGTGTATGTATATTATATAAGGTGGAATGGGGTGTGTGATATAAAGGTGGAATGGAAGGGGTTGTGTATGTATATTGGGGGTGTGATAAGGTGGAATGGAAGGGGTTGTGTATGTATATTGGGGGGGTGTGATAAGGTGGAATGGAAGGGGTTGTGTATGTATATTGGGGGTGATAAGGTGGAATGGAAGGGGGTATGTATATTGGGGGTGATGTGGAATATTGTATATTGGGGGGGTGATAAGGTGGAATGGAAGGGGTTGTGTATGTATATTGGGGGTGATAAGGTGGAATGGAAGGGGTTGTGTATGTATATTGGGGGTGATAAGGTGGAATGGAAGGGGTTGTGTATGTATATTGGGGGTGATAAGGTGGAATGGAATGGTATATTGGGGGGTGATAAGGTGGAATGGATGGGGTTGTGTATGTATATTGGGGGGTGATAAGGTGGAATGGAAGGGGTTGTGTATGTATATTGGGGGTGATAAGGTGGAATGGATGGGGTTGTGTATATATTGGGGGGGTGGATAAGGTGGAATGGAAGGGGTTGTGTATGTATATTGGGGGGGTGATAAGGTGGAATGGAAGGGGTTGTGTATGTATATTGGGGGGTGATAAGGTGGAATGGAAGGGGTTGTGTATGTATATTGGGGGGTGATAAGGTGGAATGGATGGGGTTGTGTATGTATATTGGGGGGGTGATAAGGTGGAATGGAAGGGTTGTGTATGTATATTGGGGGGGTGATAAGGTGGAATGGAAGGGTTGTGTATGTATATTGGGGGGGTGATAAGGTGGAATGGAAGGGGTTGTGTATGTATATTGGGGGGTGATAAGGTGGAATGGAAGGGTTGTGTATGTATATTGGGGGGTGTGATAAGGTGGAATGGAAGGGTTGTGTATGTATATTGGGGGGGGTGATAAGGTGGAATGGAAGGGGTTGTGTATGTATATTGGGGGGTGTGATAAGGTGGAATGGAAGGGTTGTGTATGTATATTGGGGGGTGATAAGGTGGAATGGAAGGGGTTGTGTATGTATATTGGGGGTGTGATAAGGTGGAATGGAATGGGGGTTGTGTATGTATATTATTGGGAAGGGTGTGATAATTGGGGTGTGATAATGGAATGGGGGTTGTGTATGTATATTGGGGGTGTGATAAGGTGGAATGGAAGGGTTGGTATGTATATGTGATAAGGTGGAATGGAAGGGTTGTGTATGTATATTATTGGGGTTGTGATAAGGGAATGGAAGGGGTTGTGTATGTATATTGGGGGGTGATAAGGTGGAATGGAAGGGGTTGTGTATGTATATTGGGGGTGTGATAAGGTGGAATGGAAGGGGTTGTGTATGTATATTGGGGGGTGATAAGGTGGAATGGATGGGGTTGTGTATGTATATTGGGGGTGTGATAAGGTGGAATGGAAGGGTTGTGTATGTATATTGGGGGGTGATAAGGTGGAATGGAAGGGGTTGTGTATGTATATTGGGGGTGTGATAAGGTGGAATGGAAGGGGTTGTGTATGTATATTGGGGGGTGTGATAAGGTGGGGAAGGGGTTGTGATAAGGTGGAATGGAAGGGTTGTGTATGTATATTGGGGGGTGATAAGGTGGAATGGAAGGGTGTATGTATATTGGGGGGGGTGTGATAAGGTGGAATGGAAGGGTTGTGTATGGGGTGTGATAAGGTGGAATGGAAGGGGTTGTATGTATGTATAATTGGGGGTTGTGATGTATAGGTGGAATGGAAGGGGTTGTGTATGTATATTGGGGGTGATAAGGTGGAATGGAAGGGGTTGTGTATGTATATTGGGGGTGAATTGGGTGATAAGGTGGAATGGGGTTGTGTATGTATATTGGGGGGGTGATAAGGTGGAATGGAAGGGGTTGTGTATGTATATTGGGGGGTGATAAGGTGGAATGGAAGGGGTTGTGTATGTATGATAGGTGGAATGGGGGGGTGTGATAAGGTGGAATGTATGAAGGGGTGGAATGGAAGGTGTATGTATATTGGGGGTGTGATAAGGTGGAATGGAAGGGGTTGTGTATGTATATTGGGGGTGTGATAAGGTGGAATGGAAGGGGTTGTGTATGTATATTGGGGGTGATAAGGTGGAATGGAAGGGGTTGTGTATGTATATTGGGGGGGTGATAAGGTGGAATGGAAGGGGTTGTGTATGTATATTGGGGGGGTGATAAGGTGGAATGGAAGGGGTTGTGTATGTATATTGGGGGGTGTGATAAGGTGGAATGGAAGGGGTTGTGTATGTATATTGGGGGTGTGATAAGGTGGAATGGAAGGGGTTGTGTATGTATATTGGGGGGGTGATAAGGTGGAATGGAAGGGGTTGTGTATGTATATTGGGGGGGTGTGATAAGGTGGAATGGAAGGGTTGTGTATGTATATTGGGGGGTGGATAAGGTGGAATGGAAGGGGTTGTGTATGTATATTGGGGGTGATAAGGTGGAATGGAAGGGGTTGTGTATGTATATTGGGGGTGTGATAAGGTGGAATGGAAGGGGTTGTGTATGTATTGGGGGTGATGTGAATGGAAGGGGTTGTGTATGTATATTGGGGGGTGATAAGGTGGAATGGAAGGGTTGTGTATGTATATTGGGGGTGATAAGGTGGAATGGAAGGGGTTGTGTATGTATATTGGGGGTGTGATAAGGTGGAATGGAAGGGGTTGTGTATGTATATTGGGGGGTGATAAGGTGGAATGGAAGGGGTTGTGTATGTATATTGGGGGGGTGTGATAAGGTGGAATGGAAGGGGTTGTGTATGTATATTGGGGGTGTGATAAGGTGGAATGGAAGGGGTTGTGTATGTATATTGGGGGTGTGATAAGGTGGAATGGAAGGGGTTGTGTATGTATATTGGGGGTGATAAGGTGGAATGGAAGGGGTTGTGTATGTATATTGGGGGTGTGATAAGGTGGAATGGAAGGGGTTGTGTATGTATATTGGGGGGGGTGTGATAAGGTGGAATGGAAGGGGTTGTGTATGTATATTGGGGGGTGATAAGGTGGAATGGAAGGGTTGTGTATGTATATTGGGGGTGTGATAAGGTGGAATGGAAGGGGTTGTGTATGTATATTGGGGTTGTGTATGTATATTGGGGGGGTGTGATAAGGTGGAATGGAAGGGGTTGTGTATGTATATTGGGGGGGTGATAAGGTGGAATGGAAGGGTTGTGTATGTATATTGGGGGTGTGATAAGGTGGAATGGAAGGGGTTGTGTATGTATTGTGTGATAAGGTGGAATGGAAGGGTTGTGTATGTATATTGGGGGGGTGATAAGGTGGAATGGAATGGGGGGGGTTGTGTATGTATATTGGGGGTGTGATAAGGTGGAATGGAAGTATGTATATTGGGGTGTGATAAGGTGGAATGGAAGGGTTGTGGGGGGTGATAAGGTGGAATGGATGGATATTGGGGGGTGATGTGAATGGAATGTATATTGGGGTGTGATAAGGTGGAATGGAAGGGGTTGTGTATGTATATTGGGGGTGTGATAAGGTGGAATGGAAGGGTTGTGTATGTATATTGGGGGGTGTGATAAGGTGGAATGGAAGGGTTGTGTATGTATATTGGGGGTGTGATAAGGTGGAATGGAAGGGGTTGTGTATGTATATTGGGGGGTGATAAGGTGGAATGGAAGGGGTTGTGTATGTATATTGGGGGGGTGATAAGGTGGAATGGAAGGGGTTGTGTATGTATATTGGGGGGATGATAAGGTGGAATGGAAGGGGTTGTGTATGTATATTGGGGGTGTGATAAGGTGGAATGGATGGGTTGTGTATGTATATTGGGGGGTGTGATAAGGTGGAATGGAAGGGGTTGTGATATGGGGGGGTGATAAGGTGGAATGGATGGGGTTGTGTATGTATATTGGGGGTGTGATAAGGTGGAATGGAAGGGTTGTGTATGTATATTGGGGGTGTGATAAGGTGGAATGGAAGGGGTTGTGTATGTATATTGGGGGGTGTGATAAGGTGGAATGGAAGGGTTGTGTATGTATATTGGGGGTGTGATAAGGTGGAATGGAAGGGTTGTGTATGTATATTGGGGGGTGTGATAAGGTGGAATGGAAGGGGTTGTGTATGTATATTGGGGGGTGATAAGGTGGAATGGAAGGGGTTGTGTATGTATATTGGGGGTGTGATAAGGTGGAATGGAAGGGGTTGTGTATGTATATTGTGGGGGTGTGATAAGGTGGAATGGAAGGGTTGTGTATGTATATTGGGGGGGGTGATAAGGTGGAATGGAAGGGGTTGTGTATGTATATTGGGGGGATATTGTGATAAGGTGGAATGGAAGGGGTTGTGTATGTATATTTGGGGGTGTGATAAGGTGGAATGGAAGGGGTTGTGTATGTATATTGGGGGGTGATAAGGTGGAATGGAAGGGGTTGTGTATGTATATTGGGGGTGTGATAAGGTGGAATGGAAGGGGTTGTGTATGTATATTGGGGGGGGGTGATAAGGTGGAATGGAAGGGGTTGTGTATGTATATTGGGGGGTGTGATAAGGTGGAATGGAAGGGGTTGTGTATGTATATTGGGGGGGTGATAAGGTGGAATGGAAGGGGTTGTGTATGTATATTGGGGTGTGATAAGGTGGAATGGATGGGGTTGTGTATGTATATTGGGGGGTGATAAGGTGGAATGGAAGGGGTTGTGTATGTATATTGGGGGTGTGATAAGGTGGAATGGAAGGGGTTGTGTATGTATATTGGGGGGTGTGATAAGGTGGAATGGAAGGGTTGTGTATGTATATTGGGGGGTGTGATAAGGTGGAATGGATGGGGTTGTGTATGTATATTGGGGTGTGATAAGGTGGAATGGAAGGGGTTGTGTATGTATATTGGGGGGTGTGATAAGGTGGAATGGAAGGGTTGTGTATGTATATTGGGGGGTGTGATAAGGTGGAATGGAAGGGGTTGTGTATGTATATTGGGGGGGTGATAAGGTGGAATGGAAGGGGTTGTGTATGTATATTGGGGTGTGATAAGGTGGAATGGAAGGGGTTGTGTATGTATATTGGGGGGGTGATAAGGTGGAATGGAAGGGGTTGTGTATGTATATTGAATGGGGGTGATAAGGTGGAATGGAAGGGGTTGTGTATGTATATTGGGGGGTGATAAGGTGGAATGGAAGGGTTGTGTATGTATATTGGGGGGGTGATAAGGTGGAATGGAAGGGGTTGTGTATGTATATTGATAAGGTGGAATGGAAGGGGTGTGTATATTGGGGGTGATAAGGTGGAATGGAAGGGGTTGTGTATGTATATTGGGGGGTGATAAGGTGGAATGGAAGGGGTTGTGTATGTATATTGGGGGTGAAGGTGGAATGGAAGGGGTTGTGTATGTATATTGGGGGTGATAAGGTGGAATGGAAGGGGTTGTGTATGTATATGGAGGGGGTGATAAGGTGGAATGGAAGGGGTTGTGTATGTATATTGGGGGGGGTGATAAGGTGGAATGGAAGGGGTTGTGTGATGTGGAATGGAAGGGGTTGGTATGGGGGGTGATAAGGTGGAATGGAAGGGGTATGTATATTGGGGGGTGATAATTGGGGGGTGATATATTGGGGGGGGGTGGTGGAATGGAAGGGGTTGTGTATGTATATTGGGGGGTGATAAGGTGATAAGGTGGAATGGAAGGGGTTGTGTATGTATATTGGGGGGTGATAAGGTGGAATGGAAGGGGTTGTGTATGTGGAATATTGGGGGGTGATAAGGTGGAATGGAAGGGGTTGTGTATGTATATTGGGGGGGTGATAAGGTGGAATGGGGGTTGTGTATGTATATTGGGGGGTGATAAGGTGGAATGGAAGGGGTTGTGTATGTATATTGGGGGTGTGATAAGGTGGAATGGAAGGGGTTGTGTATGTATATTGGGGGGTGATAAGGTGGAATGGAAGGGTTGTGTATGTATATTGGGGGGGTGATAAGGTGGAATGGAAGGGGTTGTGTATGTATA
>NW_025748313.1:0-36977 GCF_021184085.1 Oncorhynchus gorbuscha | reverse complement strand
TGTAGAGCAGTAAACTGGGTTTACATTTAGTTTAGGTTAACTCTCCTCCAGGGTCGTAGAGCAGTATAAACTGGGTTTACATTTAGTTTAGGTTAACTCCCAGGGTTGTAGAGCAGTATAAACCTCCAGGGTCGTAGAGCAGTATAAACTGGGTTAACTCCTCTCCTCCAGGGTCAGAGCAGTATAAACTGGGTTTACATTTAGTTTAGGGTAACTCCTCTCCTCCAGGGTTGTAGAGCAGTATAAACTGGGTTAACTCCTCTCCTCCAGGGTCGTAGAGCAGTATAAACTGGGTTTACATTTAGTTTAGGTTAACTCCTCTCCTCCAGGGTCGTAGAGCAGCATAAACTGGGTTAACTCCTCTCCTCCAGGGTCGTAGAGCAGCATAAACTGGGTTAACTCCTCTCCTCCAGGGTCGTAGAGCAGTATAAACTGGGTTAACTCCTCTCCTCCAGGGTTGTAGAGCAGTATAAACTGGGTTAACTCCTCTCCTCCAGGGTTGTAGAGCAGTATAAACTGGGTTAACTCCTCTCCTCCAGGGTTGTAGAGCAGTATAAACTGGGTTAACTCCTCTCCTCCAGGGTCGTAGAGCAGTATAAACTGGGTTTACATTTAGTTTAGGTTAACTCCTCTCCTCCAGGGTTGTAGAGCAGTATAAACTGGGTTAACTCCTCTCCTCCAGGGTCGTAGAGCAGTATAAACTGGGTTTACATTTAGTAAACTCCTCTCCTCCAGGGTCGTAGAGCAGTATAAACTGGGTTTACATTTAGTTTAGGTTAACTCCTCTCCTCCAGGGTTGTAGAGCAGTATAAACTGGGTTAACTCCTCTCCTCCAGGGTTGTAAGAGCAGTATAAACTGGGTTTACATTTAGTTTAGGTTAACTCCTCTCCTCCAGGGTTGTAGAGCAGTATAACTGGGTTAACTCCTCTCCTCCAGGGTCGTAGAGCAGTATAAACTGGGTTTACATTTAGTAAACTCCTCTCCGGGGTCGTAGAGCAGTATAAACTGGGTTTACATTTAGTAAACTCCTCTCCAGGGTCGTAGAGCAGTATAAACTGGGTTTACATTTAGTTTAGGTTAACCTCTCCCCAGGGTCGTAGAGCAGTATAAACTGGGTTAACTCCTCTCCTCCAGGGTCGTAGAGCAGTATAAACTGGGTTAACTCCTCTCCTCCAGGGTCGTAGAGCAGTATAAACTGGGTTAACTCCTCTCCTCCAGGGTTGTAGAGCAGTATAAACTGGGTTAACTCCTCTCCTCCAGGGTTGTAGAGCAGTATAAACTGGGTTAACTCCTCTCCTCCAGGGTTGTAAGAGCAGTAGAAACTGGGTTAACTCCTCTCCTCCAGGGTCGTAGAGCAGTATAAACTAGGTTAACTCCTCTCCTCCAGGGTTGTAAGAGCAGTATAAACTGGGTTAACTCCTCTCCTCCAGGGTCGTAGAGCAGTATAAACTGGGTTTACATTTAGTTTAGGTTAACTCCTCTTTAGTAACCTCCAGGGTCGTAGAGCAGTATAAACTGGGTTAACTCCTCTCCTCCAGGGTCGTAGAGCAGTATAAACTGGGTTAACTCCTTCTCCTCCAGGGTCGTAGAGCAGTATAAACTGGGTTAACTCCTCTCCTCCAGGGTTGTAGAGCAGTATAAACTGGGTTAACTCTCTCCTCCAGGGTTGTAAGAGCAGTAGAAACTGGGTTAACTCTCTCTCCAGGGTCGTAGAGCAGTATAAACTAGGTTAACTCCTCTCCTCCAGGGTTGTAGAGCAGTATAAACTGGGTTAACTCTCTCCTCCAGGGTCGTAGAGCAGTATAAACTGGGTTTACATTTAGTTTAGGTTAACTCCTCCTCCAGGGTCGTAGAGCAGTATAAACTGGGTTAACTCCTCCTCCAGGGTCGTAGAGCAGTATAAACTGGGTTAACTCCTCTCCTCCAGGGTCGTAGAGCAGTATAAACTGGGTTAACTCCTCCTCCAGGGTTGTAGAGCAGTATAAACTGGGTTAACTCTTCCTCCAGGGTCGTAGAGCAGTATAAACTGGGTTAACTCCTCTCCTCCAGGGTTGTAGAGCAGTATAAACTGGGTTAACTCCTCTCCTCCAGGGTCGTAGAGCAGTATAAACTGGGTTAACTCCTCTCCTCCAGCGTCAGAGCAGTATAAACTGGGTTAACTCCTCCTCCAGGGTTGTAGAGCAGTATAAACTGGGTTAACTCCTCTCCTCCAGGGTCGTAGAGCAGTATAAACTGGGTTAACTCCTCTCCTCCAGGGTTGTAGAGCAGTATAAACTGGGTTAACTCCTCTCCTCCAGGGTTGTAGAGCAGTATAAACTGGGTTAACTCCTCTCCAGGGTCGTAGAGCAGTATAAACTGGGTTTACATTTAGTTTAGGTTAACTCCTCTCCAGGGTCGTAGAGCAGTATAAACTGGGTTAACTCCTCCAGGGTCGTAGAGCAGTATAAACTGGGTTAACTCCTCTCCTCCAGGGTCGAGAGCAGTATAAACTGGGTTAACTCCTCTCCAGGGTCGTAGAGCAGTATAAACTGGGTTAACTCCTCTCCTCCAGGGTCGTAGAGCAGTATAAACTGGGTTAACTCCTTCCTCCAGGGTTGTAGAGCAGTATAAACTGGGTTAACTCCTCTCCTCCAGGGTTGTAGAGCAGTATAAACTGGGTTAACTCTCTCCAGGGTCGTAGAGCAGTATAAACTGGGTTAACTCCTCTCCTCCAGGGTTGTAGAGCAGTATAAACTGGGTTAACTCCTCTCCTCCAGGGTTGTAGAGCAGTATAAACTGGGTTAACTCCTCTCCTCCAGGGTCGTAGAGCAGTATAACTGGGTTAACTCCTCTCCTCCAGGGTTGTAGAGCAGTATAAACTGGGTTAACTCTCTCCTCCAGGGTCGTAGAGCAGTATAAACTGGGTTAACTCCTCCTCCAGGGTTGTAGAGCAGTATAAACTAGGTTAACTCCTCTCCTCCAGGGTCGTAGAGCAGTATAAACTGGGTTAACTCCTCTCCTCCAGGGTCGTAGAGCAGTATAAACTGGGTTAACTCCTCTCCTCCAGGGTCGTAGAGCAGTATAAACTGGGTTAACTCCTCTCCTCCAGGGTTGTAGAGCAGTATAAACTGGGTTAACTCCTCTCCTCCAGGGTCGTAGAGCAGTATAAACTGGGTTAACTCCTCTCCTGTGATCACATGACCTAGTCCACTCTGTCTGACACATGCCTGTGATCACATGACCTAGTCCACTCTGTCTGACACATGCCTGTGATCACATGACCTAGTCCACTCTGTCTGACACATGCCTGTGATCACATGACCTAGTCCACTCTGTCTGACACATGCCTGTGATCACATGACCTAGTCCACTCTGTCTGACACATGCCTGTGATCACATGACCTAGTCCACTCTGTCTGACACATGCCTGTGATCACATGACCTAGTCCACTCTGTCTGACACATGCCTGTGATCACATGACCTAGTCCACTCTGTCTGACACATGCCTGTGATCACATGACCTAGTCCACTCTGTCTGACACATGCCTGTGATCACATGACCTAGCCCACTCTGTCTGACACATGCCTGTGATCACATGACCTAGCCCACTCTGTCTGACACATGCCTGTGATCACATGACCTAGTCCACTCTGTCTGACACATGCCTGTGATCACATGACCTAGTCCACTCTGTCTGACACATGCCTGTGATCACATGACCTAGTCCACTCTGTCTGACACATGCCTGTGATCACATGACCTAGTCCACTCTGTCTGACACATGCCTGTGATCACATGACCTAGCCTGCATATCTTCAGTGCATTCGGATATTATTCAGACCACTTCCCTTTTTCCAAATGTTACGTTACAGCCTTGTTCTAAAATGGATTGGAGGTTGACAGAGCAAAACAAAGCCAAAGAGGTCTAAGGAACTGTCTGTAGATCTGGGGAAGGGTCTGCAGCATTGAAGGTCCCCCAAGAACACAGTGGCCTCCATCATTCTTTAATGGAAGAAGTTTGGAACCACCAAGACTCTTCCTAGAGCTGGCCGCCGGGACAAAATGAGCAATCGGGGAGAAGACCAACCCGATGGTCACTCTGACAGAGCTCCAGCGTTCCTCTGGAGATGGGAGAACCTTCCAGAAGGACAACCATCTATGCGGCATTCCACCAATCAGGCCTTTATGGTAGAGTGGCCAGACGGAAGCAACTCCTCAGTAAAAGGCACATGACGGCCCTCTTGGGAGTTTCAGACCATGAGAAACAAGATTATCTGGTCCGATGAAACCAAGTATGGTCTGATGGCCAATCGGCACGTCTGGAGGAAACCTGGCACCATCCCTATGGTGAAGCATGGTGGTGGCAGCATCATGCTGTGGGGATGTTTTTCAGTGGCAGGGCCTGGGAGACTAGTCAGGATCAAGGGAAAGATGAACGGAGCAAAGTACAGGGAGATCTTTGATGAAAACCTGCTACAGAGTGCTCAGGACCTCAGACTGGGCGAAGGTTCACCTTCCAACAGGACAACGACCCTAAGCACACAGCCTAGACAACACAGGAGTGGCTTCTGGACAAGTCTCTGAATGTCCTTGAGTGGCCCAGCCAGAGCCCAGACTTGAACCCGATCGAACATCTCTGGAGAGACCTGAAAATAGCTGTGTAGCGACGATCCCCATCCAACTTAACAGAGCTTGAGAGGATCTGCAGAGAGGAATGGGAGAAACTCCCCAAATACAGCTGTGCCAAGCTTGTAGCGTCATACACAAGAAGAATCGATGCTATAATTGCTGCCTCTGTTGCTTCAGCAAAGTACTGAGTAAAGGGTCTGAATACTTTATATAAATTTGATATTTCATGTTATTATTCGTTTAAAAAACAACCTGTTTTACCTTTCTCATTGTGTGTAGATAAGGGGGAAAAACAACCTGTTTTACCTTTCTCATTGTGTGTAGATAAGGGGGAAAACAACCTGTTTTACCTTTCTCATTGTGTGTAGATAAGGGGGAAAAAACAATTTAATCCTTTAAAAAAAGAAAAGGCTGTAACGTAACAAAATGTTGAAAAAGTCAAGGGGTCTGAATACTTTCCGAATACGCTGTTTCCCTCCTGATGTGTGGGTTTTTACTGCGTATCCTAAATGTTGTCTTGAAACAGTTATATAATTTCTTCAATAACTATTTTCTTTTGCTATCAGGCTACTAGTTGCAATCAGTGATCTTTTTAAATGTTTTTATTTTTTATCTTGTATGTTTTAATCCCTCCCTCCCTGTCACCCGCTATAGGTGCTACCTTATCGATGCGCTCCCTGGTGAAGGAGGAGCCTGATTGGAGGACGGGGTCAGCCCTGGGGAGAGGGGCGGGATGGTTGGCGGTCCTCTTAGGCTGCGGAGGGGAAGCAGGTTCACCTGGAGGAAGGAGTGCCAGTCCATCATGGAGAGGTGAGCCAATCACAGACCCTGATTGGGTTAGGTTTCCATGACAACGGATCCAAAACAGATTCTCCAACCAGCACTAACCGATGGTGGTTGAGTCTATTCATGTTAGTGATTCTGTCACTAAGACATTTTTAGGGGTGCGTTCATTTCGCTTCAACGTTTGCTACGTTGCGCGGCGGTTTGTATTGAATGACAACGTTTTTCCAAAATGGTGCCTTTTTAAGGTATGTTTACTCCCGTGACCATTTTTGAAATGGGTTGGTGAAATTGCTTGAGCCGTACTGAGAATTCGGAAAAGGATGAAAGCCAACTGTCCAATAATCTAGAACAGAGCTGTGTGGACATGTTTTTGGAGTCTGAGTGCTTTCCTCTACTAGGGCCAGTGGTCCCCAACCCTGGTCTGGGCTGGAGAGCTATGCTAGAGAGCTATGCTAGAGAGCTGGGCTGGAGAGCTATGCTGGAGAGCTATGCTAGAGAGCTATGCTAGAGAGCTGGGCTGGAGAGCTATGCTAGAGAGCTATGCTAGAGAGCTGGGCTGGAGAGCTGGGCTGGAGAGCTGGGCTGGAGAGCTATGCTGGAGAGCTATGCTAGAGAGCTGGGCTGGAGAGCTATGCTAGAGAGCTGGGCTGGAGAGCTATGCTAGAGAGCTGGGCTGGAGAGCTATGCTAGAGAGCTGGGCTGGAGAGCTATGCTGGAGAGCTGGGCTGGAGAGCTATGCTAGAGAGCTGGGCTGGAGAGCTATGCTAGAGAGCTATGCTAGAGAGCTGGGCTGGAGAGCTGGGCTGAGAGCTGGGCTGGAGAGCTGGGCTGAGAGCTGGGCTGGAGAGCTGGGCTGGAGAGCTGGGCTGGAGAGTTGGGCTGGAGAGTTGGGCTGGAGAGTTGGGCTGGAGAGTTGGGCTGGAGAGTTGGGCTGGAGAGTTGGGCTGGAGAGTTGGGCTGGAGAGCTGGGCTGGAGAGCTGGGCTGGAGAGCTGGGCTGGAGAGCTGGGCTGGAGAGCTGGGCTGGGAGCTGGGCTGGAGAGCTGGGCTGGAGAGCTGGGCTGAGAGCTGGGCTGCTGAGAGCTATGCTGGAGAGCTATGCTGGAGAGCTATGCTGGAGAGCTATGCTGGAGAGCTATGCTGGAGAGCTATGCTGGAGAGCTATGCTGGAGAGCTATGCTGGAGAGCCGGGCTGGAGAGCCGGGCTGGAGAGCCGGGCTGGAGAGCCGGGCTGGAGAGCCGGGCTGGAGAGCCGGGCTGGAGAGCCGGGCTGGAGAGCCGGGCTGGAGAGCCGGGCTGGAGAGCCGGGCTGGAGAGCTATGCTGGAGAGCTATGCTGGAGAGCTATGCTGGAGAGCTATGCTGGAGAGCTATGCTGGAGAGCTATGCTGGAGAGCTATGCTGGAGAGCTATGCTGGAGAGCTATGCTGGAGAGCTATGCTGGAGAGCTATGGGTTGTCCAGGCTTTTGTCCAAGCCCAGCACTAAACAATAAAAGTGGTTGAGTCTATTGAAGTTTATGATAAGGCTTCTAATTTAACTCCAGAGTGGCGCAGCGGTCTAAGACACTGCATCTCAGTGCTGGAGGCCTGGTTTGATCCCCGGGCTGTATCACAACTGTCCATGATCAGGTGTCCCATAGGGCGGCACACAATTGGCCCAGCGTCGTCCTGGTTAGGGGAGGGTTTGGTCAGGGGGGGAAGGCTGTCATTGTAAAATGAGAATTTGTTCTTAACTGACTTGCCTCGTTAAATAAAAGGTAAAAAAATAATTATAATTTAAAACAGTCAACATGATTCAGTGACAAGGTGACATTGTTAGGGCCACACCTTGTCATTGAATCATGTCGACTGTTTTAAATTATTATTATTTTAAGAACAAATTCTCATTTTACAATGACAGCCCCCCCCCCCCCCCCCCCGACCAAACCCTCCCCTAACCAGGACACATTGGGCTTGTTAAGGTTCTGAAGTCCAAACAATTGGGTCGCATATACGGCAAAATATCGAATAGCATCACGGTTGCACCATTTATCTAGCTCAACCAGGTCAAAAAAGGATCTGACCTACAGTACATGTATATTTGAGTCACATAGCAGACATTCCAGACTAGACGGCTCAATCACTTATTTCATTTTTTTTATTTTACCTTTATTTAACCAGGCAAGTCAGTTAAAAACAAATTCTTATTCTCAATGACGGCCTGGGAACAGTGGGCAGAATGGCAGATTTTGTACCTTGTCAGCTCGGGGATTTGAACTTGCAACCTTCCGGTTACTAGTCCAATGCTCTAACCACTAGGCTACCCTGCCGCCCCAGGGATAGCCCCAGGTGTCACCTATCGCCACCACATCACACAGCTGTACAGCTAGTCCTGCTGCTGAGGCTGATGGGGCTTTTAGTCATGCCGGATGTGACTGTGATCAGATCATTTAGGAGGGATCGTTTTAATGTGGATAAACTGTACTTTCACCCCTGCTTACTGACCACTCCCAACCTACTACTGCCAACCTGAATAATAAACTACTATTTAATTCATTTCATTATCAAGGTGTGTCATGTTGTGGTTTTCTTTCACCGCAAAAAAAACAAACCCACTTTGATCTCATCAGGTGTTTGTTTGCAGCATGACACATGGAACTCACTCTGTTACATTAAGGTTCATGTGGATGTTTTTTCAGTGTCATTATTGGGTATTGTGTGTAGATTGATGAGGAAAAATATATATTTAATCGATTTTAGATTAACGCTGTAATGTGGGAAAGGGAAAGGGGTCTGAATACTTTCCGAATGCTCTGTATATTACCGGCGCGACATTTTGTCTCGTCCTATAGCGGGATCGCGTTTTCCGTTCATAATGTCGTGGACCGTTTTTTAAAAAACGACTCGCTCGTTGACGTCGTTAACCATCTGTTTACACTTTGTTCAGTCGTGTTAACTCGTCGGTTGGCGAGCTGAGGGGCCGCGGGAAAAAAAGGTGATCAATGATCATAAATGAATGTATGACAGATCTCTTGTCATCACAAACCCGCCATTTTGTTTTAAAGAGACAGTGTACCATTTTCAAGGTGTTGCGTCTCAATAGGAAAACAGTGCTTTTACACTGAAACCTACTATTTACGCGTGGCTTTTGTAATTTCACCGACAGGTGTTTTGTATAAACATTTTAGCTTTCATAATAGACTTAATGTATTTCGTTTCTAGGTTACAAACATTTCCTTCGAAAGTAGCTAGAATTCATATAGTTAGTATCTCAATAAATTGTAAAAAAAAAAAACATTTTCTGCTGCTCCTAAATTTTATATGATGCTTCTCTTAACTTTTTTAAATGAATTAAATGTTTTAATTCAGAGCCCATTATGTTAAGAAACATATTCTTTATAACCAGTCTATGGTTTAATTTTTTTTTGTGTGTGTTTTTTAAACAAGGCATATCCTAATCTAAGCGATCGACTCCTCTGTGATATTTCTTAGCAGAGGGCACTCTCAGTAATGAGAAATACACAGGCACTTAGACAAGCCACGCCATCCCACAGCTCTAGGGATTACGCAATACCACTGCAGTGCTGCTACTCCTTTATGGCGTGGAGAAGGTGGGAGGCGTGGAGAAGGTGGGAGGCGTGGAGAAGGTGGGAGGCGTGGAGAAGGTGGGAGGCGTGGAGAAGGTGGGAGGCGTGGAGAAGGTGGGAGGCGTGGAGAAGGTGGGAGGCGGGAGAAGGTGGGAGGCGTGGAGAAGGTGGGAGGCGTGGAGAAGGTGGGAGGCGGGAGAAGGTGGGAGGCGGGAGAAGGTGGGAGGCGTGGAGAAGGTGGGAGGCGTGGAGAAGGTGGGAGGCGTGGAGAAGGTGGGAGGCGTGGAGAAGGTGGGAGGCGTGGAGAAGGTGGGAGGCGTGGAGAAGGTGGGAGGCGTGGAGAAGGTGGGAGGCGTGGAGAAGGTGGGAGGCGTGGAGAAGGTGGGAGGCGTGGAGAAGGTGGGAGGCGGAGAAGGTGGGAGGCGGGAGAAGGTGGGAGGCGGAGAAGGTGGGAGGCGGGAGAAGGTGGGAGGCGTGGAGGAGAGGTGGGAGGCGGGAGGAGAGGTGGGAGGCGTGGGAGGCGTGGAGGAGAGGTGGGAGGCGGGAGGGAGAGGTGGGAGGCGGGGAGGAGAGGTGGGAGGCGGAGGGAGGGAGGTGGGAGGCGGGGAGGAGAGGTGGGAGGCGGGGAGGGAGAGGTGGGAGAAGGGGAGGGAGAGGTGGGAGGGGAGAGGGAGAGGGTGGGAGGCATGGAGAGGTGGGAGAGGGAGAGGTGGGAGGCATGGAGGGGAGAGGGAGAGGGTGGGAGGAGGGAGAGGTGGGAGAGAGAGGTGGGAGGGAGAGGTGGGAGGCATGGAGAAGGGTGGGAGAGGTGGGAGGCATGGAGAAGGGTGGGAGGCATGGAGAAGGGTGGGAGGCAGGGAGAGGTGGGAGGCATGGAGAAGGGTGGGAGGCATGGAGAAGGGTGGGAGAGAGGGAGAGGTGGGAGGCATGGAGTGGGAGAGGTGGGAGGCATGGAGTGGGAGGGAGAGGTGGGAGGCATGGAGGGGAGAGAGAGGTGGGAGAAGGGAGGGAGAGGTGGGAGAAGGGAGGGAGAGGTGGGAGAAGGGAGGGAGAGGTGGGAGTCATGGAGTGGGAGAGGTGGGAGTCATGGAGTGGGAGAGAGAGAGGTGGGAGAGAGAGAGGTGGGAGTCATGGAGTGGGAGAGAGAGAGGTGGGAGTCATGGAGTGGGAGAGAGAGAGGTGGGAGTCATGGAGTGGGAGAGAGAGAGGTGGGAGTCATGGAGTGGGAGAGAGAGAGGTGGGAGGCATGGGAGAGAGAGGGTGGGGTCAGGAGTGAGAGGAGAGGTGGAGGCATGGAGGGAGGGAGAGGGAGAGGTGGGAGGCATGGAGTGGGAGAGGGAGAGGTGGGAGGCATGGAGTGGGAGAGGGAGGAGGAGAGGTGGGAGGCATGGAGAAGGGTGGGAGAGGTGGGAGGCATGGAGAAGGGTGGGAGGCATGGAGAAGGGAGGGAGAGGTGGGAGGCATGGAGTGGGAGAGAGAGAGGTGGGAGGCATGGAGTGGGAGAGAGAGAGAGGTGGGAGGCATGGAGTGGGAGAGAGAGAGGTGGGAGGCATGGAGTGGGAGAGAGAGAGGTGGGAGGCATGGAGTGGGAGAGAGAGAGGTGGGAGGCATGGAGTGGGAGAGAGAGAGGTGGGAGGCATGGAGTGGGAGGGAGAGGTGGGAGGCATGGAGTGGGAGGGAGAGGTGGGAGGCATGGAGAAGGGAGAGAGAGAGGTGGGAGGCATGGAGAAGGGTGGGAGGCATGGAGAAGGGAGGGAGAGGTGGGAGGCATGGAGTGGGAGAGAGAGAGGTGGGAGGCATGGAGTGGGAGAGGAGAGGTGGGAGGCATGGAGTGGGAGAGAGAGGAGGGAGAGGTGGGAGGCATGGAGTGGGAGAGAGAGGAGGGAGAGGTGGGAGGCATGGAGTGGGAGGGAGAGGTGGGAGGCATGGAGTGGGAGGGAGAGGTGGGAGGCATGGAGAAGGGAGGGAGAGGTGGGAGGCATGGAGAAGGGTGGGAGGCATGGAGAAGGGTGGGATGCATGGAGAAGGGAGGGAGAGGTGGGAGGCATGGAGTGGGAGGGAGAGGTGGGAGGCATGGAGTGGGAGAGAGAGGAGGGAGAGGTGGGAGGCATGGAGTGGGAGGGAGAGGTGGGAGGCATGGAGTGGGAGGGAGAGGTGGGAGGCATGGAGAAGGGAGGGAGAGGTGGGAGGCATGGAGAAGGGTGGGAGGCATGGAGAAGGGTGGGATGCATGGAGAAGGGAGGGAGAGGTGGGAGGGAGAGGTGGGAGGCATGGAGTGGGAGGGAGAGGTGGGAGGCATGGAGAAGGGTGGGATGCATGGAGAAGGGAGGGAGAGGTGGGAGGGAGAGGTGGGAGGCATGGAGAAGGGTGGGATGCATGGAGAAGGGAGGGAGAGGTGGGAGGCATGGAGAAGGTTTGAGAGGTGGGAGGCATGGAGAAGGGTGGGATGCATGGAGAAGGTTTGAGAGGTGGGAGGGAGAGGTGGGAGGGAGAGGTGGGAGGCATGGAGTGGGAGGCATGGAGTGGGAGGGAGAGGTGGGAGGCATGGAGTGGGAGGGAGAGGTGGGAGGCATGGAGTGGGAGGGAGAGGTGGGAGGCATGGAGTGGGAGGGAGAGGTGGGAGGCATGGAGTGGGAGGGAGAGGTGGGAGGCATGGAGAAGGTTTGAGAGGTGGGAGGCATGGAGAAGGGTGGGATGCATGGAGAAGGTTTGAGAGGTGGGAGGGAGAGGTGGGGAGGGAGAGGTGGAGGGAGAGGTGGGAGGCATGGAGTGGGAGAGGGAGAGGTGGGAGGCATGGAGTGGGAGAGGGAGAGGTGGGAGGCATGGAGTGGGAGAGGGAGAGGTGGGAGGCATGGAGTGGGAGAGGGAGAGGTGGGAGGCATGGAGTGGGAGAGAGGAGAGGTGGGAGGCATGGAGTGGGAGAGAGGGAGAGGTGGGAGGCATGGAGGTGGGAGGAGAGGTGGGAGAGAGGGGGGGAGAGAGGGGGAGGCATGGAGAAGGGAGGGAGAGGTGGGAGGCATGGAGAAGGGTGGGAGGCATGGAGAAGGGTGGGAGGCATGGAGAAGGGTGGGAGGCAGGGAGAGGTGGGAGGCATGGAGAAGGGTGGGAGGCATGGAGTGGGAGAGGGAGAGGTGGGAGGCATGGAGTGGGAGAGGTGGGAGGCATGGAGTGGGAGGGAGAGGTGGGAGGCATGGAGTGGGAGAGAGAGGTGGGAGAAGGGAGGGAGAGGTGGGAGAAGGGAGGGAGAGGTGGGAGAAGGGAGGGAGAGGTGGGAGTCATGGAGTGGGAGAGGTGGGAGTCATGGAGTGGGAGAGAGAGAGGTGGGAGAGAGAGAGGTGGGAGTCATGGAGTGGGAGAGAGAGAGGTGGGAGTCATGGAGTGGGAGAGAGAGAGGTGGGAGTCATGGAGTGGGAGAGAGAGAGGTGGGAGTCATGGAGTGGGAGAGAGAGAGGTGGGAGTCATGGAGTGGGAGAGAGAGAGGTGGGAGGCATGGAGTGGGAGAGAGAGAGGTGGGAGGCATGGAGTGGGAGAGGGAGAGGTGGGAGGCATGGAGTGGGAGAGGGAGAGGTGGGAGGCATGGAGTGGGAGAGGGAGAGGTGGGAGGCATGGAGAAGGGTGGGAGAGGTGGGAGGCATGGAGAAGGGTGGGAGGCATGGAGAAGGGAGGGAGAGGTGGGAGGCATGGAGTGGGAGAGAGAGAGAGGTGGGAGGCATGGAGTGGGAGAGAGAGAGGGGAGAGGTGGGAGGCATGGAGTGGGAGAGAGAGAGGGAGAGGTGGGAGGCATGGAGTGGAGGGAGAGGTGGGAGGCATGGAGGTGGGAGGCATGGAGAAGGGAGGGAGAGGTGGGAGGCATGGAGAAGGGTGGGAGGCATGGAGAAGGGTGGGATGCATGGAGAAGGGAGGGAGAGGTGGGAGGGAGAGGTGGGAGGCATGGAGTGGGAGGGAGAGGTGGGAGGCATGGAGAAGGGTGGGAGGCATGGAGAAGGGTGGGATGCATGGAGAAGGGAGGGAGAGGTGGGAGGGAGAGGTGGGAGGCATGGAGAAGGGTGGGATGCATGGAGAAGGGAGGGAGAGGTGGGAGGCATGGAGAAGGTTTGAGAGGTGGGAGGCATGGAGAAGGGTGGGATGCATGGAGAAGGTTTGAGAGGTGGGAGGGAGAGGGGAGGGAGAGGTGGGAGGCATGGAGGGGAGGCATGGAGTGGGAGGGAGAGGTGGGAGGCATGGAGTGGGAGGGGAGAGGTGGGAGGCATGGAGTGGGAGGGAGAGGTGGGAGGCATGGAGTGGGAGGCATGGAGAGGTGGGAGGCATGGAGAAGGGAGGGAGAGGTGGGAGGCATGGAGAAGGTTTGAGAGGTGGGAGGCATGGAGAAGGGTGGGATGCATGGAGAAGGTTTGAGAGGTGGGAGGGAGAGGTGGGAGGGAGAGGTGGGAGGGAGAGGTGGGAGGCATGGAGTGGGAGGCATGGAGTGGGAGGGAGAGGTGGGAGGGAGAGGTGGGAGGCATGGAGTGGGAGGGAGAGGTGGGAGGCATGGAGTGGGAGGGAGAGGTGGGAGGCATGGAGTGGGAGGGAGAGGTGGGAGGCATGGAGTGGGAGGGAGAGGTGGGAGGCATGGAGTGGGAGGGAGAGGTGGGAGGGAGAGGTGGGAGGCATGGAGGGGAGGGAGAGGTGGGAGGCATGGAGTGGGAGGGAGAGGTGGGAGGCATGGAGTGGGAGGGAGAGGTGGGAGGCATGGAGTGGGAGGGAGAGGTGGGAGGCATGGAGTGGGAGGGAGAGGTGGGAGGCATGGAGTGGGAGAAGGGTGGGAGGCATGGAGAAGGGTGGGAGGCATGGAGAAGGGTGGGAGGCATGGAGAAGGGTGGGAGAGGTGGGAGGCATGGAGAAGGGTGGGAGAGGTGGGAGGCATGGAGAAGGGAGGGAGAGGTGGGAGGCAAGGGGAAGGGTGGGAGAGGTGGGAGGCATGGAGAAGGGTGGGAGAGGTGGGAGGCATGGAGAAGGAGGGAGGGAGGGAGAGGTTGGAGGGAGGGGGAGGAGGGAGGCATGGAGAAGGAGGGAGGCATGGAGAAGGAGGGAGGCATGGAGAAGGAGGGAGGCATGGAGAAGGAGGGAGGCATGGAGAAGGAGGGAGGCATGGAGAAGGAGGGAGAGGTGGGAGGCATGGAGAAGGGAGAGACGGAGAAAAATGCTGCTCCTACATTTTGTGAAGTTATTTTTCAGACGGGGGCATAGAGAGAAAAGGAGAGAGACCAGACCTGGGCCCTGACAGTAAATCTCAGTAAGACAAAAATAATGGTGTTCCAATAAAGGTCCAGTTGCCAGGACCACGAATACAAATTCCATCTAGACACGTTGCCCTAGAGCACACAACAAACAATATATATCTTGGCCTAAACATCAGGGCCACAGATAACTTCCACAAGGCTGTGAACGATCTGAGAGACAAGGCAAGAAGGGCCTTCTATGCCATCAAAGGGAACATAAAATTCAACATACCAATTACGATCTGTCTAAAAATACTGGAATCAGTTATAGAACTCATTGCCCTTCATGGTTGGTGTGGTCTGGGGTTCGCTCATCAACCAAGACTTCACAAAATGGGACAAACACCAAATTGAGACTGCATGCAGAATTCTGCAAAAAATATCCTCCGTGTACAACGTAAAACACCAAATAATGCATGCAGAGCAGAATTAGGCCGATACCCACTAATTATCAAAATCCAGAAAAGAGCCATTAAATTCTACAACCACCTAAAAGGAAGCGTTTCACAAACCTTCCATAACAAAGCCATCACCTACAGAGAGATGAACCTGGAGAAGTGTCCCCTAAGCAAGCTGGTCCTGGGGCTCTGTTCACAAACATAAACACACCCTACAGAGCCCCAGGACAGCAGCACAATTAGACCCAACCAAATCATGAGAAAACAAAAAGATAATTACTTAACACATTGGAAATAATTAATTAAAAAACAGAGCAAACTAGAATGCTATTTGTCCCTAAACAGAGAGTACACAGTGGCAGAATACCTGACCACTGTGACTGACCTAAACTTAAGGAAAGCTTTGACTATGTACAGAATAGGAGCATAGCCTTGCTATTGAGAAAGGCCGCCGTAAGCAGACATGGCTCTCAAGAGAAGACAGTATGTGCTCACTGCCCACAAAATGAGGTGGAAACTGAGCTGCACTTCCTAACCTCCTGCCCAATGTATGACCATATTAGAGAGACATATTTCTCTCAGATTACACAGATCCACAAAGAATTTGAAAACAAACCCAATTTTGATAAACTCCCATATCTACAGGGTGAAATACCACAGTGTGACATCACAACAGCAAGATTTGTGGCTAGTTTCCTCAAGAAAAGGGCAACCAGTGAAGAACAAACACCGTTGTAAATACCACCCTTATTTATGCTTTATTTTCCCCTTGTGTACTTTAACCATTTGTACATTGTTACAACACTGTATATATATATATATATATATATATATATATATATATATATATATATATATATATATATAAATATATATATGACATTTGTAATGTCTTTATTGTTTTGAAACTTCTGCATGTGTAACGTTTACTGTTAATTTTTATTGTTTATTTCACTTTTGTATATTATCTACCTCACTTGCGTTGGCAATTTAACACATGTTTCCCATGCCAATAAAGCCCCTTGAATTGAATTGAGAGAGGGGAGGGGCTTGGAGAGAGAAGGAGAGGGACATGGAGAGGAGAGGGGAGGGGCTTGGAGAGGGACATGGAGAGGGGAGGGGCTTGGAGAGGGACATGGAGAGAAGGAGAGGGGAGGGGCTTGGAGAGAGAAGGAGAGGGACATGGAGAGAAGGAGAGGGGAGGGGCTTGGAGAGAGAAGGAGAGGGACATGGAGAAAAGGGGAGGGGCTTGGAGAGAGAAGGATAGGGACATGGAGAGGAGAGGGACATGGAGAGGGGAGGGGCTTGGAGAGGGGAGGAGAGGGGAGGGGCTTGGAGAGAGAAGGAGAGGGAGGGGCTTGGAGAGGGGAGGGGCTTGGAGAGGGAGGGGCTTGGAGAGGGGAGGGGCTTGGAGAGGGGAGGGGCTTGGAGAGAAAAGGAGAGAGGGGTTTTGGAGAGAGTGAGAGAGGAGCTTGGCGAGAGAGGAGAGGAGCTTGGCGAGAGGAGAGGAGCTTGGCGAGAGGAGAGGAGCTTGGCGAGAGGAGCTTGGCGAGAGAGGAGGAGCTTGGCGAGAGAGGAGCTTGGCGAGAGAGGAGGAGCTTGGAGAGAGAGGAGGAGCTTGGAGAGAGAGGCTTGGGGAGACGAGGAGAGAGGAGGAGCTTGGAGAGACAAGGAGAGAGGAGGGGCTTGGAGAGACAAGGAGAGAGGAGGGGCTTGGAGAGAGGAGGGGCATGGAGAGACTAGGAGAGAGGAGGGGCTTGGAGAGAGGAGGGGCTTGGAGAGACGAGGAGGGGCTTGGAGAGAGGAGGGGCTTGGAGAGACGAGGAGAGAGGAGGGGCTTGGAGAGACGAGGAGAGAGGAGGGGCTTGGAGAGAGGGGAGGGGCATGGAAAGATGGGGGGGGGAGATGGGGGCATGGAAAGATGGGGGAATGGAAAGAAGAGGAGAGGGGCTTGGAGAGGAGAGGAGAGGGGCTTGGAGAGAAGAGGAGAGGGACATAGAGAAGGAGAGGGGAGGGGCATGGAGAGATGGGGGGGGGGGAGAGATGGGGGAATGGAAAGAAGAGGAGAGGGGCTTGGAGAGGAGAGGAGAGGGACATAGAGAAGGAGAGGGGAGGGGCATGGAGAGATGGGGGGGGGGGGAGAGATGGGGGAATGGAAAGAAGAGGAGAGGGGCTTGGAGAGGAGAGGAGAGGGACATAGAGAAGGAGAGGGGAGGGGCATGGAGAGATGGGGGGAGAGAGATAGAGGAATGGAAAGAAGAGGAGAGGGGCTTGGAGAGGAGAGGAGAGGGGCTTGGAGAGAAGAGGAGAGGGACATAGAGAAGGAGAGGGGAGGGGCATGGAGAGATGGGGGGGGGAGAGATGGGGGAATGGAAAGAAGAGGAGAGGGGCTTGGAGAGGAGAGGAGAGGGACATAGAGAAGGAGGGGAGGGGCATGGAGAGATGGGGGGGGGGGGGGGGATGGGGGAATGGAAAGAAGAGGAGAGGGGCTTGGAGAGGAGAGGAGAGGGACATAGAGAAGGAGAGGGGAGGGGCATGGAGAGATGGGGGGGGAGAGAGATAGAGGAATGGAAAGAAGAGGAGAGGGGCTTGGAGAGGAGAGGAGAGGGACATAGAGAAGGAGAGGGGAGGGGCATGGAGAGATGGGGGGGAGAGAGATGGGGGAATGGAAAGAAGAGGATAGGGGCTTGGAGAGAAGAGGAGAGGGACATAGAGAAGGAGAGGGGAGGGGCATGGAGAGATGGGGGGGTGGGGGAATGGAAAGAAGAGGAGAGGGGCTTGGAGAGAAGAGGAGAGGGGCGTGGAGAGAAGAGGAGAGGGGCGTGGAGAGAAGAGGAGAGGGGCGTGGAGAGAAGAGGAGAGGGGCGTGGAGAGAAGAGGAGAGGGGCGTGGAGAGAAGTGGAGAGGGGCGTGGAGAGAAAATCTGACGAAGTTGGGCCAATTGTGTGCCTCCCTATGGGACTCCCAATCACGGCCGGTTGTGATACAGCCTGGATTCAAAGCAGGGTGTCTGTTGTAATGCCTCTAGCACTGAGATGCAGTGCCTTTAGACCGCATTGCCGCTCGGGAGCCCAACCACTCGGGAATCTAACCTAAGCCACACTGCTAACCTTAAATTAAGACTAAAAAAAAACATTTAATTCCCCCCATGAATCTTACGATATGGACGTTGTCTGTGGTAACCAGTGAAAACATTTGGTGCAGTTTATCTTTCTGTTACGGTTACATTTGGTTATTATTTATGTCCTCCTAGAAGAGGAGAGAAAGGGAGAGTTATGACCACAGCACTGAATGTGAACCACCTCATGTGTCCATTAATCTACTGTCCCACTTCAATGAGTGTCTAGTTTGCTCTGGTTAATGTCCCTGATTTAGGCTGATGTAGCTGCACTCTCATTGGCTGGATGGTGTCTTTCTCGCGCCTCCACTATGATGAGAGTTTGAGATTTGGTTATGGTCATGGGCAGGAAGGACTCATCTTTCTGTTTTCCTATTGGTTATCAAGTTTCTTCATGGAGAACCAGTACCCTGACGAGGCAAAGAGAGAGGAGATCGCTAACGCCTGCAACTCAGTCATCCAGAAACCCGGTCAGTTTGGATTGTTTGGCAAGAACACACCTGTAGTCAATCTGTTACGTCTCTCAAATGTCTGCTTTGTCAATCGAATCCCATGTTTAAAAAGGCTCTCATTTTATCATGACGAGAAAGCAGCTCACCCAATTAAATATATTCACTTGTTCATCTTTTTTTTTTTTTTTTTTCTGTTGTCATTACCCAGGATGCAAGCTGTCGGAGTTTGAGCGTGTCACGGCTCTGAAGGTGTACAACTGGTTCGCCAACCGCCGGAAAGAGATGAAGAGGCGGGCTAATATAGGTGAGAATCTCTGATGCTCAACACCGAGTCGCACGCCACACCGAGTCCCGCACGCCACACCGAGTCCCGCACGCCACGCCGAGTCCCGCACGCCACACCGAGTCCCGCACGCCACACCGAGTCCCTCACGCCACGCCGAGTCCCTCACGCCACGCCGAGTCCCTCACGCCACGCCGAGTCCCTCACGCCACGCCGAGTCCCTCACGCCACGCCGAGTCCCTCACGCCACGCCGAGTCCCTCACGCCACGCCGAGTCCCTCACGCCACGCCGAGTCCCTCACGCCACGCCGAGTCCCGCACGCCACGCCGAGTCCCGCACGCCACGCCGAGTCCCTCACGCCACGCCGAGTCCCGCACGCCACACCGAGTCCCGCACGCCACACCGAGTCCCGCACGCCACACCGAGTCCCGCACTTCCTTACTCTTTCCTTCCTCCCCTCTCTCGCTCCCTCAGAGGCGGCCATCTTGGAGAGTCATGGTATCGAGGTTCGCAGCCCGAGCTGTCACTCCAACGGGGAGGAGCTGGAGCCACATGACTACGCAGAGCAAGTGAATCAACGATTCTCAGAGCAGGTGAGTCAGTGAATCAACGATTCTCAGAGCAGGTGAGTCAGTGAATCAACGATTCTCAGAGCAGGTGAGTCAGTGAATCAACGATTCAGTCAGCGATTTGTTAAACTATCCCTGAAACAATGAACTGAATTGCATGTATCGGGAGTCAACTGTTTTAATAAATGAATAGCTATTTCCTTCACAGGAAGAGATTTCATCCAGGAAGGACCTTGATCAACAAGACCCCTCCTCATTGGCTGCCGTCAATGTCCTTCCCCCTTCTAGCCCCGCCCCTCAGGGCCTGGAACACAAAGCTGACGAATCGAAAAGGGAAACTGTGGATGAGGAGTGACCTACGGGAGAAGAACGTCACTAAAGTGTTGATTTTTACATATATAAGGGATTTTTTTTTAAGAAAAGAAAAATGACTGCTCTGAGTGTCTGTCCTCCTAGAGGTCTTTAGGGGTTATGACTGCTCTGAGTGTCTGTCCTCCTAGAGGTCTTTAGGGGTTATGACTGCTCTGAGTGTCTGTCCTCCTAGAGGTCTTTAGGGGTTATGACTGCTCTGAGTGTCTGTCCTCCTAGAGGTCTTTAGGGGTTATGACTGCTCTGAGTGTCTGTCCTCCTAGAGGTCTTTAGGGGTTATGACTGCTCTGAGTGTCTGTCCTCCTAGAGGTCTTTAGGGGTTATGACTGCTCTGAGTGTCTGTCCTCCTAGAGGTCTTTAGGGGTTATGACTGCTCTGAGTGTCTGTCCTCCTAGAGGTCTTTAGGGGTTATGACTGCTCTGAGTGTCTGTCCTCCTAGAGGTCTTTAGGGGTTATGACTGCTCTGAGTGTCTGTCCTCCTAGAGGTCTTTAGGGGTTATGACTGCTCTGAGTGTCTGTCCTCCTAGAGGTCTTTAGGGGTTATGACTGCTCTGAGTGTCTGTCCTCCTAGAGGTCTTTAGGGGTTATGACTGCTCTGAGTGTCTGTCCTCCTAGAGGTCTTTAGGGGTTATGACTGCTCTGAGTGTCTGTCCTCCTAGAGGTCTTTAGGGGATTATGACTGCTCTGAGTGTCTGTCCTCCTAGAGGTCTTTAGGGGTTATGACTGCTCTGAGTGTCTGTCCTCCTAGAGGTCTTTAGGGGTTATGACTGCTCTGAGTGTCTGTCCTCCTAGAGGTCTTTAGGGGTTATGACTGCTCTGAGTGTCTGTCCTCCTAGAGGTCTTTAGGGGTTATGACTGCTCTGAGTGTCTGTCCTCCTAGAGGTCTTTAGGGTTATGATAGTCAGAGTTAATAGTGGAAAGGGTGCTACAGGTCGCTCTGGTGCCTCTAGTGGTAGGGAGGCCACTTTATGTATACAGTAATCATGCTTTATAGTAATGGCAATATTTATCTCTCTCTATATATATATATATATATATATATATATATAGTGCATTCCAAGACTGTCTTAAAGGGAAAAAAAACAACTCCTTCGAAGGAAGAGAGTACCGGTAAGCGGATGTATCGTCCCTTCTATAAGCTAAAAGCCTTTCTTTAAAAAAATGTATTTGCGATTTTTCTTTTTAAAAGGTATTGACAAGTGGTTGTGTAAAATGGAGCTAAGTGGAGGGAGGAAGGAACGTTTTCAACCTGCAGGTCAGGTGTGTTTGATGATAAGGTGAGTCCGGTGTGTTTAGTTGAAGCAAGTGAGGCTGAGTTTGGTTGGTCTTTGTTGTGACGATAGTGTTTTAAGATAATATCAGCATGATAATATCCGCCTTCTCTGCTCGCATGAATGTCTGACCTGATCTTAGTAACCTTTGTTAGACTTTGACTCAATCTATCGATCCGTCAAGTGATCGATCAAGTAGTCTGGTCAGTGTTAAGAGTCCAACCCTGAGGGACAAACGGAATCTCAGGTAAACCCAAACATGATGGATGAGGCTGCTGAATCGTCCAATATTTCTCTGTAGTAAAGCTTGTTCAAAGGAATGTTTCATATCATATAATCATATTGACTGTTTTCTGCCAAAACGTGAACACCCAGTGAGCAAAAATGGGTTGAAAGGACGTCTTTTTTCAACTTGTTTTCCTCACTGCATTTACTATGTATTTATGTACAGTTGAAGTGGGAAGTTTACATCTTTTGGCAAATACATTTAAACTCAGTTTTTCACAATTCCTGACATTTATAATCCTAATAAATATTCCCTGTTTTAGGTCAGTTAGGATCACCACTTTATTTTAAGAATGTGAAATGTCAGAATAATAGTAGAGAGAATGATTTATTTCAGCTTTTATTTCTTTCATCACATTCCCAGTGGGTCAGAAGTTTACATACACTCAATTAGTATTTGGTAGCATTGCCTTTAAATTGTTTAATTTGGGTCAAACGTTTCGGGTGGCCTTCCACATGCTTCCCACAATAAGTTGGGTGAATTTTGGCACATTCCTCCTGACAGAGCTGGCGTAACTGAGTCAGGTTTGTAGGCCTCCTGACAGAGCTGGTGTAACTGAGTCAGGTTTGTAGGCCTCCTGACAGAGCTGGTGTAACTGAGTCAGGTTTGTAGGCCTCCTGACAGAGCTGGTGTAACTGAGTCAGGTTTGTAGGCCTCCTGACAGAGCTGGTGTAACTGAGTCAGGTTTGTAGGCCTCCTGACAGAGCTGGTGTAACTGAGGCAGGTTTGTAGGCCTCCTGACAGAGCTGGTGTAACTGAGGCAGGTTTGTAGGCCTCCTGACAGAGCTGGTGTAACTGAGGCAGGTTTGTAGGCCTCCTGACAGAGCTGGTGTAACTGAGGCAGGTTTGTAGGCCTCCTGACAGAGCTGGTGTAACTGAGTCAGGTTTGTAGGCCTCCTGACAGAGCTGGTGTAACTGAGTCAGGTTTGTAGGCCTCCTGACAGAGCTGGTGTAACTGAGTCAGGTTCCTGACAGAGCTGGTGTAACTGAGTGTAGGCCTCCTGACAGAGCTGGTATAACTGAGTCAGGTTTGTAGGCCTCCTGACAGAGCTGGTGTAACTTAGTCAGGTTTGTAGGCCTCCTGACAGAGCTGGTGTAACTGAGTCAGGTTTGTAGGCCTCCTGACAGAGCTGGTGTAACTGAGTCAGGTTTGTAGGCCTCCTGACAGAGCTGGTGTAACTGAGGCAGGTTTGTAGGCCTCCTGACAGAGCTGGTGTAACTGAGGCAGGTTTGTAGGCCTCCTGACAGAGCTGGTGTAACTGAGGCAGGTTTGTAGGCCTCCTGACAGAGCTGGTGTAACTGAGGCAGGTTTGTAGGCCTCCTGACAGAGCTGGTGTAACTGAGTCAGGTTTGTAGGCCTCCTGACAGAGCTGGTGTAACTGAGTCAGGTTTGTAGGCCTCTTTGCTTGCACATGCTTTCTTAGTTCTGCCCACACATTTTCTATAGGATTGAGGTCAGGGCTTTGTGATGGCCACTCCAATACCTTGACTTTGTGGTCCTTAAGCCATTTTGCCACAACTTTGGATGTATGCTTGGGGTCATTGTCCATTTGGAAGACACATTTGCGACCAAGCTTTAACTTCGTGACTGATGTCTTGTGGATATATTGAAGCAACATCTCATCATTTTCTTTCCACATGATGCCATCTATTTTGTGAAGTGCACCAGTCCCTCCTGCAGACACCCCCACAACATGATGCTGCCATCCCCGTGCTTCACGGTTGGGATGGTGTTCTTCAGCATGTAAGCCTCCCATTTTCGGCTTCGGCTTGTAAGCCTCCCTCATTTTACTGTGGATATAGATACTTTTGTACCTGTTTCCTCCAGCATCTTCACAAGGTCCATTGCTGTTCTAGGATTGATTTGCACCTTTCGTACCAAAGTACGTTCATCTCTAGGAGACAGAACGCGTCTCCTTCCTGAGCAGTATGACGGCTGCGTGGTACCATGGGATTTATACTTGCGTACTAATGTTTGTACAGATGAACGTGGTACCTTCAGGTGTTTGGAAATTGCTCCCAAGGATGAACCTGACTTGTGGAGGTCTATAATTGTTTTTTTCTGAGGTCTTGACTGATTTCTATTGGATTTCCCATGATGTCAAGCAAAGAGGCACTGAGTTTGAAGGTAGGTCTTGAAATACATTCACAGGTACACCTCCAATTGACTCATGATGTCAATCAACCTATCAGAAGCCATTACATAATTTTCTGGAATTTTCAAAGCTGTTTAAAGCTGTCAACTTAGTGTATGTAAACTTCTGACCCACTGGAATTGTGATAAAGTGAATTTTAAGTGAAATAATCTGTCTGTAAACAGTTGTTTGAAAAATGACTTGTGTCATGCACAAAGTAGATGTCCTAACCGACTTGCCAAAACTAGTTTGTTAACAAGAAATGTGTGGAGTGGTTGAAAAAAACGAGTTAATGACTCCAACCTAAGTGTATTTAAACTTCCGACTTCAACTGTATGTCTTATTTTTAATGTCAGTAAGCCAAGGTAGCCCAGGGTTCCCTTCTATATACTTCCGTCTACTCGTCTTTCTTTGTCAATGAATATCTCTATTAATCAAAGGAACATTATGTCTTAGTAACTAATTATAATTAGTTAATTATGTCCCCTTTTTTGTCTCTCTCTGTTCAACATACATTAACCACTCAAGTCTACTGTTCTCTGAAACCCAGATAAGCTGTAGTCTGTAGTCTACAGGTTTGATTTCTAAAAAAAATAATAATGTTCTTGGCGACATAAAATGTGTTTGTTAATCATGACTTGTAATGTCTGCTGTGCTATAAGTACCTCTGCTCATTGTAGTATAAGCTACTCTTTACATATGGTGTGTATGACTGAAAGCTGCACTTCCTGGGCACTTCCTTTTATGTCATGTATGTCCAATGGTAATGTGCTTTCAAGTTCATTTTCTGTCAATTCTTTGCTCTTGGTCGAGAGCTTGTTTTTTTTTTGAGGGGGGTGAAACTAAATGACATTTATGCATATGAAACATAATTCTCTGCTGTTTTAAAAATGACATAGACAGTGTTTTAGGAAACATTTTGTTTCCAATGTGGATTTAGCAGTTCTCCCCCCTTTAGCCACTGGCCCAAGGCCTTAAAAGCTGTTATTCTCTATTGGTCACCAAGACATTTCTGTTATCACAGGGCCTGAATCCTAACTTTACTGACATTTCCCTAACTCTGTGACCTCTCCATAAATCACTCTGTGACCTCTCCATAAATCATACATTTAAGTAAATAGGAAAGACGACCCTGAAAAGGCAGGTTAAGCTCAGACGACCTTCCCCACGCCCACATACAAGCCCGCTAACATTAGACCTCCTAATGCCAAAGCTATGCCAAGGTACAGACGAGTGGTGAGGTAGACTCATTTAGGAACCAGTAGGCATGGACAGCTTACAGTGCATTTGGAAAATATTCAGACCCCTTGACTTTTTCCACATTTTGTTACATTACAGCCTATTCTTAAATGGATTTTTAAAACCCCCTCATTAATCACATAATAACAAAGGAAAAACAGTTGTTGTTTTTTTACACATTTTATTGAATAAAAAAAACTGAAATATCACATTTACATAAGTATTCAGACCCTTTTACTCAGTACTTTGTTGAAGCACCTTTGGCAGCGATGACCGCATCGATTCCTCTTGGGTATGACGCTACAAGCTTGGCTCACCTGTATTTGTGGAGTTTCTCCCATTCTTCTCTGCAGATCCTCTCAAGCTCTGTGAAGTTGGATGGGGAGTTTGATGCACAGCTATTTTCAGGTCTCTCCAGAGATGTTCGATAGGGTTCAAGTCCGGGTTCTGGCTGGACTTCTGGTTTGATCCTGACTAGTCTCCCAGTCCCTGCTACTGAAAGACATCCCCACAGCATGATGCTGCCACCACCATGCTTCACCGTAGGGATGCTACCACCACCATGCTTCACCGTAGGGATGCTACCACCACCATGCTTCATCGTAGGGATGGTGCCAGGTTTTATCCAGACATGACGCTTGGCATTCAGGCCAAAGAGTTCAATCTTGGTTTCATCAGACCAGAGAAATCTAGTTTCTAATGCTCTGAGAGTCCTTAACTCCAAGCGGGCTGTGATGTGCCTTTTTATTGAGGAGTGTCTTCTGTCTGGCCACTCAACCATAAAGGCCAGATTGGTGGAGTGCTGCAGAGATGGTTGTCCTTCTGGAAGGTTCTCCTATCTCCACAGAGGAACTCTGGAGCTCTGTCAGAGTGACCTCCCCGATTGCAGCCAGCTCTAGGAAGAGCCTTGGTCGTTCCAAACTTCTTCCATTTAAGAATGATGGAGGCCACTCTTCTTTGGGGAACTTGGGGAACTTCAATGCTGCAGAAATGTTTTGTTACCCTTCCCCAGATCTGTGCCTCGAAACAATCCTTTCTCGACGCTCTATGTACAATACCTTCGACCTCATGGCTCGGTTTTTGCTCTGACATGCTCTGACATGCACTGTCAACTGTGGGACCTTATGTAGACAGTTGTGTACCTTTCCAAATCATGTCCAATCAATTGATTTTACCACAGGTGGACTCCAAAGTTGCAGAAACATCTCAAGGATGATCAATGAAAACCGGATGAACCTGAACTCAATTTTGAGTCTCATAGCACAGGGTCTGAATACTTATGTAAATAAGGTATTTCTGTTTTGTTTATTTGTAATAAATGGGCAAAGAAAATGTTTAAACCTGTTTTGTTATCATGGGGTATTGTGTATAGATAGATGATTAAAAAAATATATAAAAATATTCAATTTTAGAATGTGGAAAAAGTCAAGGGGTCTGAATACTTTCCGAAATGTATTATGTCCCCTGACTTATCCCTGTTATAACACATACCACTGCGTAGGTTACCTCATTAGCTTGATTTAGTATATTGTATGGGATTTGGGAGTAGCCTCGACAAGGACTCGATACTGGGTCCAGGGACCGTCAACCAAACAGCCGTTATGACCCCTTGATGAGGTTGGTCGGCGTCGCAATATCTACTGTAACTTTAGCCAAGTAGCCCGACCTGCAATTTCTACAGTTAACTTTTGCTAAATCGCTGACTGGCAGTATCTACAGTAACTTTAGCCAAGTAGCCTGACCTGCAATTTCTACAGTTAACTTTTGCTAAATCGCTGACTGGCAGTATCTACAGTAACTTTAGCCAAGTAGACTGACCTCTCGGTTAGGGAGGTTATAAAGTCAGCGATCGTATACATAACATTAGTTGTTATGACACCTCTTATGTTATTGCTATGACAGCGTTATGTAGACCGGATGATAAGAGGAGCGTAAAGTAGTGTTACCCTGTTGTTTATAGCAGTGCAATAACGACAGTTCAGGGTTGCTACGGTAACTTTCCCCCACCCAAACTCCCCAGGTTTTTCCAGTAATCCTCGTTTGGGAACATTCCTGAAAATTTAGGAGAGCATAAACTGTAATTCCGAGAATTCTGCAACCAGGCCTTTCTGTAAAACCAGGGAATGTTAGGAAAGTTACTGTTACCCTACTACAGACCCAGTCCGAGGGGGGTTGGGTTGCCGCTACTACACACATTCTAAGGCCCGCTATAGGACCAGGATTAAATGGAGAATAAAATGATCTTAGATCAAGTTACCCACTGACACTGCTATCAAGTCAGTTGTGTCCCTCCGCCATAATGTTTAATGGAAGGTAGTCTGATCCTATACTAAACAAAAATATAAACGCAACTTCCAACAATTTGTAAATGTTTTTACTGAGATACAGTTTATAGAAGGACATCTGTCAATAGAAATTAACGTTCAATTCTCTGACAACAGCTCTGGTGGACATTCCTGCAGGCAGCATGCCAATTCCATGCTCCCTCAAACTTGAGACATCTGTGTTATTGTGTTGTGACCAAATTACACATTTTAGATTGGCCTTTTATTGTCCCCCAGCACAAGGTGCACCTGTGTAATGATCATGCTGTTTAATCAGTTTCTTGATATGTCACACCTGTCAGATGGATTGATTATCTTGGCAAAGGAGAAATGCTCACTAACAGGGATGTAAACAAATTTGTGCAGAAAACTTGAGAGAGAAATAAGCTTTTTTGAGCATCTGGAACATTTCTGGGATATTTTAATTTCAGCTCTTCAAACATGGGACAAACACTTCACATGTTGCGTTCATATTCTAGTTAAGTATAGATCTGTATTTAAGGGGCTCTCCGTATGGACGGACCCTTAAAGCTCTTTTTTCTGTCCGCTTTTACCTGTCAACAAATAAATAAATTAAAAGAAAACAACATGTAAACAAGCTTTTAGTGTTTTGGTTCCATCAGTCTGACCACGTAAAGTCATTTTTTTTAAAAGTACAGTGTCTATGTATGCAGTACAGTGCAATTCCAGTGTAGGTTTACATAGTTCTCGTATATCTATCTGCCAGTAATAACTCATGATGCTGCATCAAGCCTGTGATTCCTCATTTTCACCACAAGGGGGGTAACGTGTAGTCATTCATTGTTGGCCATTGTATGGCTGACATTAAAAGTTACCTTGTTATTCTGACATCCCCAGACCTAAGGCAATGAGCAGTATGGCTGGTGGTGTTGTCATGCTGGAGGGTCATGTCAGGAGGAGCCTGCAGGAAGGGTACCACATGAGGGAGGAGGACGGACGTCTTCCCTGTAACGCACAGCGTTGAGATTGCCTGCAATGACAACAAGCTCAGTCCAATGATGCTGTGACACACTGGCCCAGACCGTGACGGGCCGGAAAGTCCGAATTATCTTTGAAAGACGGGGTTCTGAAAAAGGGATGTTTAATTTTTTTGCTGAGTTTAGTCTTGACAACTTTCTTTTGTCATTCTTGTTGGCACCAAAAGTTTAAAAAGTGTTGATAGGGGTTAGAATGCGGTCGGACCATAAGTTATTTGGCATATATATTACTCTTACTGAATTCCTACATGGGTGAGGATATTGGATATTTAATCTAAAGCCTATTGGATGATAACTTGTTTTAACTAGGATAGAGGAATTTACAACTGCATTTTTGGGGAAATAACATAGGTACAGCAAATCCCCTTATTGTATAGGGCACTTTTAAATGTGTCTTTAGAGGCCATGCAGTTCTGTACTCATCTCTACAACAAAAGCAATTTAGGTCAAAAGAGTCCATACTAACCAAAGAGTCCATACTAACAAAAGAGTCCATACTAACACAAGAGTCCATACTAACACAAGAGTCCATACTAACACAAGAGTCCATACTAACAAGAGTCCATACTAACAAGAGTCCATACTAACAAGAGTCCATACTAACACAAGAGTCCATACTAACAAGAGTCCATACTAACAAGAGTCCATACTAACACAAGAGTCCATACTAACAAGAGTCCATACTAACAAAAGAGTCCATACTAACAAAAGAGTCCATACTAACCAAAGAGTCCATACTAACCAAAGAGTCCATACTAACACAAGAGTCCATACTAACAAGAGTCCATACTAACCAAAGAGTCCATACTAACAAGAGTCCATACTAACAAGAGTCCATACTAACAAAAGAGTCCATACTAACCAAAGAGTCCATACTAACACGAGTCCATACTAACCAAAGAGTCCATACTAACAAAGGAAATAGAAGGTCTAACAGAACAGATAGATGGTAATAAAAACGTTACCAGAAAGACTCAGAGAAAGTTGGAGGAAAAACAGAAAGAAATGGAGGAATTTATTCAAGAAAGATCAAGTGTAAAATATTATTAAAAAATGAAGCAATCTGGATGGAATATGGGGAAAAATAACAGCCGTACAGACAGACTCATGTGAAAGCCAACTTGCATAGGACAAACTTCTGGATGCAATTAAAGCCTTTAAGTCCGGGAAATCTCCAGGGCTGGATGGCGGTACAGTGGAGGTATACTAAACCTTGTATAATATACTCAGAGGGCTGGATGGCGGTACAGTGGAGGTATACTAAACCTTTTATAATTACTCAGAGGGCTGGATGGCGGTACAGTGGAGGTATACTAAACCTTTTATAATATACTCAGAGGGCTGGATGGCGGTACAGTGGAGGTATACTAAACCTTTTATAATATACTCAGAGGACTGGATGGTGGTACAGTGGAGGTATACTAAACCTTTTATAATATACTCAGAGGACTGGATGGCGGTACAGTGGAGGTATACTAAACCTTTTATAATATACTCACTGTTATTAAATGTTTTAACCAGGGATGTTCCGATATGATGTTTTTGGTCGATACCGATATCCAATATTTTCCTTGTCCCCCCCCTCCCAAAAAAACAATACAGATAAACGCATTTTACATTTTAGCTGCCTTTTAAGCATTCTAGTAAAAGTTAAATACTTCCAGAATGTATCACATCTGGTCATGATTGGGAGTCCCATAGGGCGGCGCACATTTGGTCCAGCGTCGTCTTGGTTTGGCCGGGGTAGGCCGTCCTTGTAAATAAGAGTTATGTTAACTGACATGCCTATTTAAATAAAGACCCACCACACCACACTGACTAAACAGTTATTTTGTTGGGCCTTTACTTATGTCCCCATTACCACTAAAACATCAAAACCTATTTCTTTCACTTACTTACTGTGATGTTTCGTTGTTCATTTGTTCAGTCGTTTCATTCTCAACCAGAATTTCTATGGAATGCTGTTTGGGTCGTTGCTATGGAACGCCGTTTGGGTCGTTGCTATGGAACGCCGTTTGGGTCGTTGCTATGGAACGCCGTTTGGGTCGTTGCTATGGAACGCCGTTTGGGTCGTTGCTATGGAACGCCGTTTGGATCGTTGCTATGGAACGCCGTTTGGGTCGTTGCTATGGAACGCCGTTTGGGTCGTTGCTATGGAACGCCGTTTGGATCGTTGCTATGGAACGCCGTTTGGATCGTTGCTATGGAACGCCGTTTGGATCGTTGCTATGGAACGCCGTTTGGATCGTTGCTATGGAACGCCGTTTGGATCGTTGCTATGGAACGCCGTTTGGGTCGTTGCTATGGAACGCCGTTTGGGTCGTTGCTATGGAACGCCGTTTGGATCGTTGCTATGGAACGCCGTTTGGATCGTTGCTATGGAACGCCGTTTGGATCGTTGCTATGGAACGCCGTTTGGATCGTTGCTATGGAATGCCGTTTGGGTCGTTGCTATGGAACGCCGTTTGGATCGTTGCTATGGAACGCCGTTTGGATCGTTGCTATGGAACGCCGTTTGGATCGTTGCTATGGAACGCCGTTTGGGTCGTTGCTATGGAACGCCGTTTGGGTCTTTGCGTGTCAAAAGATATACTATTTGACGTGTCAATGAAGCTTGTTGACCAATCAGGACCTGAATATGACTGCACGTCACATAATAATTGTTTTAATAGTTTTAATACATTGATTACACTATCACTCGTCTTTCATATGTCACAACGATTCATCGATACGTATGCTATGATGCTATGATGCTGTATGCTATGATGCTGGTAAAGTTGTCTCTCGCCCCTACAGTGCTGGTCAAAGCTAGCGCATGGATGCAAATAATGTTATTTCCCAAAAACATCTGTTTCAGTAGATGTCGTTAGCTAGCTAACTATAAAGCTAGGTGTCATCAACTAAAATAATTATTAATAATAATTTATACGACAGTTCTTATTTGATTAATGATGGTCGGACCCATCTATGTGAAGCTAGCCACAATAACGATTAGCCACAATAGTGGGCTTTGCAGCTAGCCCTCAAAATAAAAGTATGCCATTGACAGTGATGCAAATGAATACAAATAGTAGAATTATGCCATAATTTAATAGATAGTTTCCTACCTTCACCACCTGGGCGGCGACCCGTCTTGAAGTCCATGACCCAATTGCACAGGGCAGGGTCGAGACCCAGGGTCTCAAGCTTAATGATGAGTCTGGAGGGTACTATGGTGTTGAATGCCAAGCTGTAGTCAATGAACAGCATTCTTACATAGGTATTCCTCTTGTCCAGATGTGATAGGGCAGTGTGATGGCGATTGCATCGTCTGTGGACCTATTGGGGCGGTAAGCAAATTGAAGTGGGTCTAGGGTGACAGGTAGGGTGTAGGTGATATGGTCCTTGACTAGTCTCTCAAAGCACTTTATGATGACAGAAGTGAGTGCTACGGGGCGGGCGATAGTCATTTAGTTCAGGTGTTTACGGACATATTCAATCAATCCCTATCCCAGTTTGGGATAGGGATTGGGATTTGTTTGGGATTGTTTTAGTGGTAATCCCCACCCTGAGGACGTCAGGGTCGGGATGCCATCTGGGTCGGCAGCCTTACGAAGGTTAACACTTTTAAATATTTTACTCACATCGGCCACGGAGAAGGAGAGCCCACAGTCTTTAGTAGTGGGCCGTGTCGGTGGCACTGTATTATCCTCAAAGCAGGCAAAGAAGGCGTTTAGTTTGTCTGGAACCAAGACGTTGATGTCCTCGAAGGGGCTGGTTTTCTGTTTGTAATCCGTGATTGTCTGTAGACCCTGCCACATACGTCTCGTGTTTGAGCTGTTGAATATCAAGTCCACTTTGTCTCTATACTGACGTTTTGCCTGTTGGAATGCCTTACGTAGGGAACAACTACACTGTTTGTATTTGGCCATATTCCCAGTCGCCTTAAATGCGGTGGAACGTTCAGTTTAGAGCGAATGCTGCCATCCATCCACGGTTTCTGGTTAGGGAAGGTTTTAATAGTAACAGCGGGCACAACAATCTGATACACTTCCTTCCAAACGTCCTCAACGGGTGAGCTTATATGTCAGTCCACGTGATCGAAACAATCTTGAAGCGTAGAATCCGATCGGTGAAATCAGCATTGGATAGACCTAAGGACGTGCGCTTCCCGTTTTAGTTTCTGCCTATAGGAAGGGAGCAACAAGATGGAGTCATGGTCAGAAGGAGGGCGGGGGAGGGCCTTGTATGCAAGGGGCGGCAGCGTAGCCTAGTGGTTAGAGTGTAGAGGCGGCAGCGTAGCCTAGTGGTTAGAGCGTTGGACTAGTAACCGGAAGGTTGCGAGTTCAAACCCCCGAGCTGACAAGGTACAAATCTGTCGTTCTGCCCCTGAACAGGCAGTTAACCCACTGTTCCCAGGCTGTCATTGAAAATAAGAATATGTTCTTAACTGACTTGCCTGGTTAAATAAAGGTAAAATAAATAAAATAAAATAAAATACATTGCGTAAGTTAGAGTAGCAATGGTCGAGCATGTTACTCGCTCGTGTACTGCATTCGATATGCAATACACGAGTGAATAGAATTTAGGTAGCCTTGTTCTCAAATTAGCTTTGTTAAAATCCCCAGCTATAATAAATGCAGCGTCAGGATATAATCTTTCCAGTTTGCAAAAGGTCCAGTGAAGTTCCTTGAGGGCTATCTTTGTATCAGCTTGAGGGGGGATACACACGGCTGTGACGATAACCGAGGAGAGTTCTTTTGGGAGATAATACGTTCGGCATTTGATTGTGAGGAATTCTAGGTCAGGGTGAACAAAAGGTCTTGAGTTCCTGTATGTTGTTACGATTACACCATGAGTCATTAATCATGAAAAATACACCCCTGCCCTTTGTCATTGTTGTCTTCTCTGTTGGAATCGTCGGTCCGTCTGCTGGAGAGTCAGTTCATCAGAGACTTTCTGGTTACATCCCCAGAAGTCACAACGTCTTTCATGGTTGTAGCTTTATCAGCGGCTCGGGATATTGTCTGTTGTAATGGATACGTTAGGCGTCCATTGTTTTTAGAATAGATGTTTTGGCAGTTATCGGTATTTTCACCCTAGGTTTACATAATTTCTAGCTGAAGTCTAGTAATGATATCTAAGATTTGTTCTTATTCTGTAGGGATCGATAGTCTCAGAGTTGAACCATTTCAATGCTCCACTCGATGTGGTTTTCTAGTCTTAGAAATTCAACCATTTGCAACCTCAGCTCACGCTGGGTTTTGCTTTGTCTGATGTGAATTTCCTCAGGAGTGGGTTTTATTCGTAACAATAACAAAAGGGTGGTTCCGTGACACCTGATCATGTCTGTGCTCACGGGGACGTGGCCACTTACTAGTTTACAGGGAATACAATTCTCTTCAAATCAAAGTTTAACTTTACGTTACGTCAGTTCACACATAGTTTCATGTTTACTCATTCATTTTATACAATAATTAGATGCAAACCCCGTAATTGTGAAATGTACACATTCAGAGACCTAGTCCTTTATGAGGTCACGACATTAAACACACTCAACATAACTGTTCCTTAACGGACCAGATCAGATATTGAGAGAGTGAGAGAGAGGGGGGGAGGAGGGAAGCCACAATCTACACCTTGAAAGGGCCCCGTCGTGACATGTGTAACTCTGGTAGGGCAACATCTGGGGTGGCAGCGTAGCCTAGTGGTTAGAGCGTTGGACTAGTAACCGGAAGGTTGCGAGTTCAAACCCCCGAGCTGACAAGGTACAAGGTACAAATCTGTCGTTCTGCCCCTGAACAGGCAGTTAACCCACTGTTCCCAGGCCGTCATTGAAAATAAGAATATGTTCTTAACTGACTTGCCTGGTTAAATAAAGGTAAAAAAAAAAATGAAATCTGAAAAAATAGAGCAGTTAGCGTGTACTGCTGGTCGACCATGTCGCGATCGCCAACATCACCCATGACAGAGAACAGTTGATTATCAAGAACAATGAATTCCATTATCTTGGGGTAAATGGATCTGAACCTTTTGAGTTGTCTCGCTGAAATGTTCTTACTCTTTGAGGTACAGTGAACATGTCGTTGACTACTCAACTTTTTGACCGCTCGATCCACACAGCAGACATTGTGGGCTAAGTTAGGCTAATGCTGTGTTGCACGTCTAGAGCAAAGTTTTCCACTGCGTCATTAAGTCATGTACGTTATATAGGTATGTACCTCATCTACCTACGTTATATAGGTATGTACCTCATCTACCTACGTTATTCAGGTATGTACCTCATCTACCTACGTTATACAGGTATGTACCTCATCTACCTACGTTATACAGGTATGTACCTCATCTACCTACGTTATACAGGTATGTACCTCATCTACCTACGTTATTCAGGTATGTAGGTCATCTACCTACGTTATACAGGTATGTACCTCATCTACCTACGTTATTCAGGTATGTACCTCATCTACCTACGTTATACAGGTATGTACCTCATCTACCTACGTTATTCAGGTATGTAGGTCATCTACCTACGTTATACAGGTATGTACCTCATCTACCTACGTTATTCAGGTATGTAGGTCATCTACCTACGTTATACAGGTATGTACCTCATCTACCTACGTTATACAGGTATGTACCTCATCTACCTACGTTATTCAGGTATGTAGGTCATCTACCTACGTTATACAGGTATGTACCTCATCTACCTACGTTATTCAGGTATGTACCTCATCTACCTACGTTATTCAGGTATGTAGGTCATCTACCTACGTTATACAGGTATGTACCTCATCTACCTACGTTATATAGGTATGCACGTCAGCTTTGATAACGGTTTTGCACATCGGCGTTAAACTAGACATTGGGCCGATACCGATATGTTCACTGTTCTATTATGCATCCCTAATATACATATATATACCTATTAATATGTACATATATATATACATATTCATATATACATATATATATACATATATATACATATAATATATACATATAATATATATATATACACATATATACATATATATACATATATACATATTCATATATACATATATATATACATATACACATATATACATATTCATATATACATATATATATATATATACATATACACATATATATAAACATATACACATATATTTACATATACACATATATACATATACACATATATACATACATATATATACATATATATATACATGTGTGTATGTATGTATGCAGGCCTGTATGTATGTATGTATATATATATATATATGTATATATATATTATATGTATATGTATATATATGTATATATTATATGTATATATGTATATGTATATATATATATTATATGTATATATAAATATATACATAATATATATATATAATATATATATGTATATATAATATGTATATATATATATATATATATTATATGTATATATAACAAAAATATATATATTATATAATAACATTATTTGTGTATATATATATATATATATATTTGCAATAAATATATGGGGGATTGGAAATGATGCAGGCAATTCCATTGATGGAAGCTACAATCTATTGTAACCTGTCTGTCTAGATCACTTTTGTCTGGCTAAAGCCAAGTCAGACACTCAATACTGTTGTTTTGTTGACCTCAGGCTGACTCCTTGTATTACGTTGTCTGGTTTCACACAGGTTGTGACAGTAAAAGGACCTGTAACAAGACTGAAACAAAAACCATCCAGTGGTCTAGTTACAGTTATGACATAAATCGTCTTGAAAAGCCGATTAGTAGGAATGTCTCACCCCATGTGAAAAAATTGCCTTTTTTCCCTTTATTCAGATTAAAACCTCTCACTTTCGGTTATTTGAAAATAAAAATAATCTCCAAAATATTGCTATTTTTCAAACAAGCCATAGAAGTATGAGACATTCTTGAGACATTCTTACTAATCGGCTTTGATTGACATTTCAGTTTAATCCAACAGAAAACACAAAACTAATATTACAACAAATATAATCTCAAATATACAAATTGATTAAATATTTAAAACAATTAAAATAAAAATTAAATAGGACAGGTGGAGTTAGTTCTCAACACAACAAAAAGAGATGGAAATGTCTGCTCCACTCAAAATTGGTACCAATTTATTGCAGCATTGCGGCAAAATTGGAAGAGGAAAGTGGAAGGAGGGGAAAAGGTAAGGGACTTTACTTTTGGCATTAAAGAATAAAATTGGCTAAAGATAATTGCAATAAATAAACATTTCAATTTCAATTAAGCACCAAAAACATTGACAGCTGTGCAATATGGATTTGCAAAATTGTTGGGAAGAAATTTTCAATGCGCAAATTCCATGGCACATGGTTTATAAACTGATACACAAATGCTGGATTCAAAAACTTAGAGTTTTTCCAAATTGAATTATTATACAAAATTCTTGTAACCAATGGAACCATCCCAGCTCTGCAGATCTTTCTGCGAAGAGACAGAATCATTCGATCATTTGTTTTTGTACTGTCCATATGTGTCATGTTTTGTCATTTATTATCTTGTCTTGTCCCTGTGCTTCCCATTCTATTCGTTTCCCTCTGCTGGTCTTATTAGGTTCTTTCCCTCTTTCTATCCCTCTCTCTCCCCCTCCCTCTCTCACTCTCTCGCTCTCTCTTCTCTCTATCGTTCCGTTCCTGCTCCCAGCTGTTCCTATTCCCCTAATCAATCATTTAGCCTTCCCACACCTGTTCCCGATCCTTTCCCCTGATTAGAGTCCCTATTTCTTCCTTTGTGTTCCGTTCCTGTCCTGTCGGTTCCTTGTCTAGAATTCACCGTGCTGTGTTTGTGTATCGCCCTGTCGTGTCGTGTTTTCCTCAGATGCTGCGTGGTGAGCAGGTGTCTGAGTCTGTCTGGTTCAAGTGCCTTCCCGAGGCAACCTGCTGTTCACCTGCTGTTCAAGATCGAGTCTCCAGTTTGTCCTCGTCATTTCGAGTGAAAGTTGTGTTTTTTGTTTGTATTTACTTTACTGGATTAAAGACTCTGTTTTCGCCAAGTCGCTTTTGGGTCCTCTTTCACCTGCATGACAATATGAAGCTTGTTTTTAGTCTCAGGTACAGGGATGGCTGTAGAATTGCAATATTTACCTGGAGCTAGCTCTGCAAATAGCCCTGCTGGGTGATTTGAAAAGTTATAGTCAATTGAAATAATAGTATAATACTCTTAGCAAAAATATTTATCTTTAATTTACAATATGTCGAAAGTTTGAATATAGAACGGTTCAGAACTTTTGTGAAACATCACAGCACAGTTGTAATGTTTTCGGAAAATAGGAATCAAACCTGGATGGTGTT
>NW_025748312.1:0-36992 GCF_021184085.1 Oncorhynchus gorbuscha | reverse complement strand
TGTTGGCTTGTGAACATTATTCTAGTTATTTTGTTCATATAAAGAATCTCCAAGAAAAGTTTGAATAGCACACCCAAGATATAGAGTTTTACATCCCTGTGGCTGTTATACTTGATCAGTAGACCAGTTGATTTTGTTCAACTGTTTTTAGGTGATTGAAATGAACATCCGAATTATTATTATGTCACTCCTCACACCGTTCGCCTGACCCGGTCAATCTTTCTGTACAGATTTGAAATTAAAAGAAGCTGAAAACAGCAAGAAGAAGGAGAAAGAGGAGAAGAAAAAGAACCACGAGGAAGAACAGAAGAAGAAGGGAGAGATCGTCCAGCGGCCATCATGAAGACAGAACTCATCAGGACCAGCAAGTGGTGAGTTCATCCTCTGATCCCAAACCTCGTCTTATGAAGAAAACAACGCGGCCATTTTGTGTTTTCCGTAGTCTTTAACCGGTACGCTGTGCCTATGCCCCTGTAAGGTTATGTCCTACAACAAGGAGAGGAGGACTAAACGGGATGAGAAGCTGGATAAAAGTCTCAGGCCATGGAGGAACTGAAAGCGGAGAGAGAAGAAGAAAACGAGGACAGGTCTGTTTGGCTGTGTAGTGTTTGTCCTCGCATTTTCATTGTCGTCAAGCGATTACATGTAGTCAATAGTTAGCATTTATGCACTGGGTCAACGGGAGGAAGTGAAACAGGAGGCTTTATCTGTTTTTTTCCCCAATAAGAAACGTTACAGACCTTTGATCTCTGTTGGGAGAACAGAATACGTGTTTAGGAAATGTACTTTAAATAAAGTCTGCTAAATGACAACAAAACACCAATGGATTTGGACAGCGGAGCTCCTGGCGAAACGGCTGCCCCTGAAAACCAGCGAGGTTTACCGGACGATGAGGAGGAGGAAGAGGAGGAGGACGACGACAAATCATCCGTGAAAGTGCGCAGTTCACACTCTTCATCTTATTCCGAAGACGAAGAGTGAGTATCTTTCTATCTATCCTCTGCAGATAATGATAGACATTAGGGTTTAATTGGTAGTACTACTGTGTCTCAGCTGTAGATAGACAGATAATGGTTGAATTGATAGTACTACTGTGTGTCTCAGCTGTAGATAGACAGATAATGGTTGAATTGATAGTACTACTGTGTGTCTCAGCTGTAGATAGACAGATAATGGTTGAATTGATAGTACTACTGTGTGTCTCAGCTGTAGATAGACAGATAATGGTTGAATTGATAGTACTACTGTGTGTCTCAGCTGTAGATAGACAGATAATGGTTTAATTGATAGTACTACTGTGTGTCTCAGCTGTAGATTGACAGATAATGGTTGAATTGATAGTACTACTGTGTGTCTCAGCTGTAGATTGACAGATAATGGTTGAATTGATAGTACTACTGTGTGTCTCAGCTGTAGATTGACAGATAATGGTTTAATTGATAGTACTACTGTGTGTGTCAGCTGTAGATTGACAGATAATGGTTGAATTGATAGACAGATAATGGTTTAATTGATAGTACTGTGTATGTCAGCTGTAGATGGACGAATAATGGTTTAATTGATAGTACTACTGTGTGTCTCAGCTGTAGATGGACGAATAATGGTTTAATTGATAGTACTACTGTGTGTCTCAGCTGTAGATAGACAGATAATGGTTTAATTGATAGTACTACTGTGTCTCAGCTGTAGATGGACAGATAATGGTTTAATTGATAGTACTACTGTGTGTGTCAGCTGTAGATAGTTGTTCAGTGTCAGGTAACGTTTTGATCATAGCTCTATATGACAGTTGGTTCCATTCGGTCTTGTAAGTTGTTTTTCTTGAGTTAAGAAAACACTTTTTTTTTTTTTTTAGTTAAAAAAAAATTAACCAACAATTGAACACCTCTCTGCATGACCTCCGTTTCCTGTCTTGTGGCGTTCCAGGAAAGAGGAGACGCCACCAAAGTCTCAACCCGTGTCGCTACCAGACGAACTGAACCGCGTCCGTCTGTCCCGCCACAAACTGGAACGCTGGTGTCACATGCCGTTCTTCCAGAAGACGGTCAGCGGCTGCTTCGCATTTGATTGGCATCGGGAACAGTAGTAGCAAACCAGTTTACAGGGTAACCACATGCGGTTTAATTGGGGCAGTTTCCTGGACCCAGATTAAGATTTATTTTTATAAAGTTCAATGGTGAATCTCCATTGAAAGTGACTCGGGTTTACTCTGTCTGAGGGAAACCAGCCTGAATCAGTCTTCCTATTTAACTTTGGAGATTGTTCCTTGGCCAAACATTTTGTACATGTTTCAGTTAGCTATGTTCAATAATGAGTATTTCTTGTACTTCCCTGTGACAAGGTGGCTGAAATAGTTGACGTGGTAGAGACTGCTAAAGTGTACCAGTTGGGAACGACCCGACCAACAAAGGACTACAGTTACGGTAAAACTACTCAGCTCTTACCTGCTACTACTCTGTTTCTCTCCTCCTCTGTCTGTTTCTCTCTTCTTCTCTCTGTTTCTCTCCTCTTCTCTCTGTTTCTCTCCTCCTCTGTCTGTTTCTCTCCTCTTCTCTCTGTTTCTCTCCTCTTCTCTCTGTTTCTCTCCTCTTCTCTCTGTTTCTCTCCTCTTCTCTCTGTTTCTTCTCCTGTTTCTTCTTCTCTCTGTTTCTCTCCTCTTCTCTCTGTTTCTGTTTCTCTCTCTTCGCTCTGTTTCTCTCCTCTTCTCTCTGTTTCTCTCCTCTTCTCTCTGTTTCTCTCCTCTCTTCTGCTCTGTTTCTCTCCTCTTCGCTCTGTTTCTCCCTCTTCGCTCTGTTTCTCCCTCTTCGCTCTGTTTCTCTCCTCTTCGCCTCTGTTTCTCTCCTCTTCGCTCTGTTTCTCTCCTCTTCTCTCTGTTTCTCTCTCTCTCCTGTCTGTTTCTCTCCTCTCCTGTCTGTTTCTCTCCTCTCCTGTCTGTTTCTCTCCTCTCCTGTCTGTTTCTCTCCTCTCCTGTCTGTTTCTCTCCTCTCCTGTCTGTTTCTCTCTCTCCTGTCTGTTTCTCTCCTGTCTGTTTCTCTCCTCTCCTGTCTGTTTCTCTCCTCTTCTCTCTGTCTGTTTCTCTTCTCTCTGTCTGTTTCTCTCCTCTTCTCTCTGTCTGTTTCTCTTCTCTCTCTGTCTGTTTCTCTCCTCTTCTCTCTGTCTGTTTCTCTCCTCTTCTCTCTGTCTGTTTCTCTCCTCTCTCTCTGTCTGTTTCTCTCCTCTTCTCTCTGTCTGTTTCTCTCCCTCCTCTGCCCGCTTCTCTCCGCTCTCTCCTCTTCTCTCTGTCCGTTTCTCTCCTCCTCTGCCCGCTTCTCTCCTCCTCTGCCCGCTTCTCTCCTCCTCTGTCCGCTTCTCTCCTCCTCTGTCCGCTTCTCTCCTCCTCTGTCCGTTTCTCTCCTCCTCTGCCCGCTTCTCTCCTCCTCTGCCCGCTTCTCTCCTCCTCTGCCCGCTCTCTCCTCCTGCCCGCTCTCTCCTCCTCTGCCCGCTTCTCTCCTCCTCTGCCCGCTTCTCTCCTCCTCTGTCTGTTTCTCTCCTCCTCTGTCTGTTTCTCTCCTCCTCTGTCTGTTTCTCTCCTCCTCTGTCTGTTTCTCTCCTCCTCTGTCTGTTTCTCTCCTCCTCTCTGTTTCTCTGTGCCGACTAAATGTTTCTCTGTGCTCTGTCCCATATTTCTCCTCTAGCCATGGTGGTGACACCCGAGTCTTCAGACTGGAGTTTGTGTCTAATCAGGAGTTCACAGAAAACGAGTTCATGAAGTGGAAAGAGGCGGTGAGTTGACTGGAGGAGCATGCTTATTGGATGTTGACTTGAGGAAGTGGCAGTGGTAGCGTGCTGATTGGATGAGCCATAGTTGCTTTAACTTCATCACCTGGTAGATGGCAAGACTTCAAACGACAGACCATTTGAATAACGAGAGTGAATGTTGTGGATCTAAGTTGGATAGTTAGATGGCTGGTTAGGTGGCTGGTTAGATGCCTAATTAGGTGGCTGGTTAGATGGCTGGTTAGATGCCTAATTAGGTGGCTGGTTAGATGGCTGGTTAGATGGCTGGTTAGATGCCTAATTAGGTGGCTGGTTAGGTGGCTGGTTAGGTGGCTGGTTAGATGGCTGGTTAGATGGCTGGTTAGATGGCTGGTTAGATGGCTGGTTCGGTGCCTAGTTAGATGGCTGGTTAGATGGCTGGTTAGGTGGCTGGTTAGGTGGCTGGTTAGATGCCTAATTAGATGCCTGATTAGATGGCTGGTTAGATGGCTGGTTAGATGGCTGGTTAGATGGCTGGTTAGATGGCTGGTTAGATGGCTGGTTAGATGGCTGGTTAGATGGCTGGTTTGATGCCTAATTAGATGGCTGGTTTGATGCCTAATTAGATGGCTGGTTAGATGGCTGGTTAGGTGGCTGGTTAGGTGGCTGGTTATGCCTAATTAGATGGCTGGTTAGGTGGCTGGTTATGCCTAATTAGATGGCTAGTTGGATGGCTGGATATGTGGCTGCTTTGGTGCCTGGTTAGGTGCCTGGTTAGGTGCCTGGTTAGGTGCCTGGTTAGGTGCCTGGTTAGGTGCCTGGTTAGGTGGCTGGTTAGGTGGCTGGTTAGGTGGCTGGATGGCTAGTTAGGTGGCTGGATGGCTAGTTAGGTGGCTAGTTAGGTGGCTAGTTAGCCTCATGGGTTATGCCATGTTATGTCAGGATTACGTCAGCCTGTCGTAGAGCAGTGTCTAGTGGAGTATTGAAGGTGTTTGATATGTCTCCTCTCTGTCTACAGATGATCATAGCCAGTATGCAGGTTCCCACTCTAGATGAGATCAATAAGAAGGAACAGGCCATCAAAGAGGCTTGTAACTACAAATTCAACGACAAAGACATCGAGGACGTAAGTAGTATGACATGATCAAAAGTATGTGGACACCTGCTCGTCCATCTCATTCCAAAAATCATGGGCATTAATATAGAGTTGGGCCCCCCCTTTACTGCTATCACAGCCTCTATTCTTGTGGGAAGGCTTTCCACTAGATGGGGGGGGGGGGCTTGCCTCCATTCAGCCACAGGCATTAGTGAGGTCGGGCACTGATGTTGGGGCGATGAGGCAAATTCATCCCAAAGTTGTTCGATAGGGTTGAGGTCAGGGCTCTGTGCAGGCCAGTCAAGTTCTTCCACACCGATGTCCACAAACCATTTCTGTGTGGACCTCGCTTTTGAAAACGGGGACATTGTCATGTTGAAACAGAAAAGGGCCTTCCCCAAACTGTTGCCACAAAGTTGGAAGCACAGAATTGTTTAGAATGTCATTATATGCTGTAGCGTTAAGATTTCCCTTCAGTGGACCTAAGGGGCCTCAACCATTAAAAACAGCCCCAGACCATTATTACTCCTCCACCAAACTTTACAGTTGGCACTGTGCATTGGGGCAGGTAGCGTTCTCCTGGCCAAACCCAGATTTGTCCATCAGACTGCCAGAATTTGAAGTGTGGTTCATCACTCCAGAGGACACGTTTCCACTGCTCCAGAGTCCAATGACGGTGAGCTTTACACCACTCCAGCCGACGCTTGGCATTGCGCATGGTGATCTTAGGCTTGTGTTCTCGGCTGCTTGAACATGGAAACCCATTTCATGAAAGTACCGACGAAACAGTTATTGTGCTGACGTTGCTTCCAGAGGCAGTTTGGAACTCTGTAGCGAGTGTTGCAACCGAGGACAGACACACTTTGATGTACTTCAGCACTTGTGTTCCAAGCTCCAACAGTGCAGTAGTGTCTAGAAATTCACAACAATACACACACATCTAAAGTAAAAGAATGGAATGAAGAAATATATGAATATTAGATCGAGCAATGTCAGAGTGGCTTTGGCTAAAATACAGTAGAATAGAATCCAGTATATAGAGATGAGTAAAGCAAAATATGGAAACATTATGAAAGTGTTCCATTATCAAAGGGACCCCGTGTTCCATTATCAAAGGGACCCCGTGTTCCATTATCAAAGGGACCCCGTGTTCCATTATCAAAGGGACCCCGTGTTCCATTATCAAAGGGACCCCGTGTTATCAAAGGGACCCCGTGTTTCCATTATCAAAGGGACCCGTGTTCCATTATCAAAGGGACCCCGTGTTCCATTATCAAAGGGACCCCGTGTTCCATTATCAAAGGGACCCCGTGTTCCATTATCAAAGGGACCCCGTGTTCCATTATCAAAGGGACCCCGTGTTCCATTATCAAAGGGACCCCGTGTTCCATTATCAAAGGGACCCCGTGTTCCATTATCAAAGGGACCCACGTGTTCCATTATCAAAGGGACCCCGTGTTCCATTATCAAAGGGACCCCGTGTTCCATTATCAAAGGGACCCGTGTTCCATTATCAAAGGGACCCCGTGTTCCATTATCAAAGGGACCCCGTGTTCCATTATCAAAGGGACCCGTGTTCCATTATCAAATCAAAGGGACCCGTGTTCCATTATCAAAGGGACCCGTGTTCCATTATCAAAAGGGACCCCGTGTTCCATTATCAAAGGGACCCCGTGGTTCCATTATCAAAGGGACCCCGTGTTCCATTATCAAAGGGACCCCGTGTTCCATTATCAAAGGGACCCCGTGTTCCATTATCAAAGGGACCCCGTGTTCCATTATCAAAGGGACCCCGTGTTCCATTATCAAAGGGACCCCGTGTTCCATTATCAAAGGGACCCCGTGTTCCATTATCAAAGGGACCCCAAAGGGACCCGTGTTCCATTATCAAAGTGGGACCCTGTTCCATTATCAAAGGGACCCCGTGTTCCATTATCAAAGGGACCCGTGTTCCATTATCAAAGGGACCCGTGTTCCATTATCAAAGGGACCCCGTGTTCCATTATCAAAGGGACCCCGTGTTCCATTATCAAAGACGGACCCCGTGTTCCATTATCAAAGGGACCCCGTGTTCCATTATCAAAGGGACCCCGTGTTCCATTATCAAAGGACCCCGTGTTCCATTATCAAAGGGACCCCGTGTTCCATTATCAAAGGGACCCCGTGTTCCATTATCAAAGGGACCCCGTGTTCCATTATCAAAGGTTCCACATCAAAGGGACCCCGTGTTCCATTATCAAAGGGACCCGTGTTCCATTATCAAAGGGACCCCGTGTTCCATTATCAAAGGGACCCGTGTTCCATTATCAAAGGGACCCCGTTCCATTTCCAAAGGGACCCCGTGTTCCATTATCAAAGGGACCCCGTGTTCCATTATCAAAGGGACCCATTATCAAAGGGACCCCGTGTTCCATTATCAAAGGGACCCCGTGTTCCATTATCAAAGGGACCCCGTGTTCCATTATCAAAGGGACCCCGTGTTCCATTATCAAAGGGACCCCGTGTTCCATTATCAAAGGGACCCCGTGTTCCATTATCAAAGGGACCCCGTGTTCCATTATCAAAGGGACCCCGTGTTCCATTATCAAAGGGACCCGTGTTCCATTATCAAAGGGACCCCCATTATCAAAGGACCCCGTGTTCCATTATCAAAAGGGACCCGTGTTCCATTATCAAAGGGACCCCGTGTTCCATTATCAAAGGGACCCCGTGTTCCATTATCAAAGGACCCCGTGTTCCATTATCAAAGGGACCCGTGTTCCATTATCAAAGGGACCCCGTGTTCCATTATCAAAGGGACCCAAAGGGACCCGTGTTCCATTATCAAAGGGACCCCGTGTTCCATTATCAAAGGGACCCGTGTTCCATTATCAAAGGGACCCATTTATCAAAGGGACCCGGACCCCGTGTTCCATTATCAAAGGGACCCCGTGTTCCATTATCAAAGGGACCCCGACCCCGTGTTCCATTATCAAAGGGACCCCGTGTTCCATTATCAAAGGGACCCCGTGTTCCATTATCAAAGGACCCCGTGTTCCATTATCAATTAGGGACCCCGTGTTCCATTGTTCCATTATCAAAGGGACCCCGTGTTCCATTATCAAAGGGACCCCGTGTTCCATTATCAAAAGGGACCCCGTGTTCCATTATCAAAGGGACCCCGTGGACCCCGTGTTCCATTATCAAAGGGACCCCGTGTTCCATTATCAAAGGGACCCCGTGTTCCATTATCAAAGGGACCCCGTGTTCCATTATCAAAGGGACCCCGTGTTCCATTATCAAAGGGACCCCGTGTTCCATTATCAAAGGGACCCCGTGTTCCATTATCAAAGGGACCCCCGTGTTCCATTATCAAAGGGACCCCGTGTTCCATTATCAAAGGGACCCCGTGTTCCATTATCAAAGGGACCCCGTGTTCCATTATCAAAGGGACCCCGTGTTCCATTATCAAAGGGACCCCGTGTTCCATTATCAAAGGGACCCCGTGTTCCATTATCAAAGGGACCCCGTGTTCCATTATCAAAGGGACCCCGTGTTCCATTATCAAAGGGACCCCGTGTTCCATTATCAAAGGGACCCCGTGTTCCATTATCAAAGGGACCCGTGTTCCATTATCAAAGTGTTTCCATTATCAAAGGGACCCGTGTTCCATTATCAAAGGGACCCGTGTTCCATTATCAAAGGGACCCGTGTTCCAATCAAAGGGACCCCCATTATCAAAGGGACCCGTGTTCCATTATCAAAGGGACCCCCATTATCAAAGGGACCCGTGTTCCATTATCAAAGGGACAAAGGACCCGTGTTCCATTATCAAATTATCAAAGACCCGTGTTCCATTATCAAAGGGACCCCGTGTTCCATTATCAAAGGGACCCGTTTCCATTATCAAAGGACCCCGTGTTCCATTATCAAAGGGACCCGTGTTCCATTATCAAAGGGACCCGTGTTCCATTATCAAAGGGACCCGTGTTCCATTATCAAAGGGACCCCGTGTTCCATTATCAAAGGGACCCGTGTTCCATTATCAAAGTGTTCCATTATCAAACCCGTGTTCCATTATCAAAGGACCCCGTGTTCCATTATCAAAGGGACCCCGTGTTCCATTATCAAAGGGACCCCGTGTTCCATTATCAAAGGGACCCGTGTTCCATTATCAAAGGGACCCCGTGTTCCATTATCAAAGGGACCCCGTGTTCCATTATCAAAGGGACCCCGTGTTCCATTATCAAAGGGACCCCGTGTTCCATTATCAAAGGGACGGTTCCATTATCAAAGGACCCGTGTTCCATTATCAAAGGGACCCCGTGTTCCATTATCAAAGGACCCCGTGTTCCATTATCAAAGGTTATCAAAGGACCCGTGTTCCATTATCAAAGGGACCCCGTGTTCCATGGGTGTCCCCGTGTTCCATTATCAAAGATCCCTGTTCCATTATCAAGGGACCCGTGTTCCATTATCAAAGGGACCCGTGTTCCATTATCAAAGGGACTTCCATTATCAAAGTGTTCCATTATCAAAGGGACCCCGTGTTCCACAAAGGGACCCCGTGTTCCATCGGTGTTCCATTATCAAAGGGTCCTGTTCCATTATCAAAGGGACCCCGTGTTCCATTATCAAAGGGACCCCGTGTTCCATTATCAAAGGGACCCCGTGTTCCATTATCAAAGGGACCCCGTGTTCCATTATCAAAGGGACCCGTGTTCCATTATCAAAGTGTTCATTATCAAAGGGACCCCGTGTTCCATGTGTTTATGTATTTTGGGCTGACCTCGATAGCGGTCTGAACAGGAAGTGGCTCGGGTGGTTGATGTCCTTTGATCTTTATGGCCTTCCTGTGACATCGGGTGGTGTAGGTGTCCTGGAGGGCAGGTAGTTTGCCCCCGGTGATGCGTTGTGCAGACCCCACTACCCTCTGGAGAGCCCTGCAGTTGCGGGCGGAGCAGTTGCCGTACCAGGCGGTGATACAGCCTGACAGGGCGCTCTCAATTGAGCATCTGTAAAAGTGTTTATTTATTTTATTTCACCTTTATTTAACCAGGTAGGCAAGTTGAGAACAAGTTCTCATTTACAACTGCGACCTGGCCAAGATAAAGCAAAGCAGTTCGACAGATACAACGACACAGAGTTACACATGGAGTAAAACAAACATACAGTCAATAATACGGTAGAAACAAGTCTATATACAATGTGAGCAAATGAGGTGAGAAGGGAGGTAAAGGCAAAAAATGCCATGGTGGCAAAGTAAATACAATATAGCAAGTAAAACACTGGAATGGTAGATTTGCAATGGAAGAATGTGCAAAGTAGAAATAAAAATAATGGGGTGCAAAGGAGCAAAATAAATAAAATAAATACAGTTGGGAAAGAGGTAGTTGTTTGGGCTAAATTATAGGTGGGCTATGTACAGGTGCAGTAATCTGTGAGCTGCTCTGACAGTTGGTGCTTAAAGCTAGTGAGGGAGATTAGTGTTTCCAGTTTCAGAGATTTTTGTAGTTCGTTCCAGTCATTGGCAGCAGAGACCTGGAAGGAGAGGCGGCCAAAGAAAGAATTGGTTTTGGGGGTGCCTAGAGAGATATACCTGCTGGAGAGTGTGCTACAGGTGGGAGATGCTATGGTGAGGGTTTGTGTTTGTGAGGGTCTTAGGTGACAAGCCAGATTTCTTCAGCCTCCCGAGGTTGAAGAGGCGCAACACCACACTGTCTGTGTGGGTGAACCATTTCAGATGGTCCGTGATGTTTATGCCGAGGAACTTAAAACGTTTCACCTTCTCTAGTGCGATCCCATCGGTGTGGTTAGGGAGGTGCTCCCTCTGCTGTCTCCCGAAGTCCACGATCAGCTCCTTCGTTTTGTTGACGTTGAGGGAGAGGTTATTGTCCTGGCACCTCTCTGCCAGGGCCTCACCTCCTCTCTGCCAGGGGCCTCACCTCCTCTCTGCCAGGGGCCTCACCTCCTCTCTGCCAGGGGCCTCACCTCCTCTCTGCCAGGGGCCTCACCTCCTCTCTGCCAGGGGCCTCACCTCCTCTCTGCCAGGGGCCTCACCTCCTCTCTGCCAGGGGCCTCACCTCCTCTCTGCCAGGGGCCTCACCTCCTCTCTGCCAGGGGCCTCACCTCCTCTCTGCCAGGGCCCTCACCTCCTCTCTGCCAGGGCCCTCACCACCTCTCTGCTAGGGCCCTCACCTCCTCTCTGCCAGGGCCCTCACCTCCTCTCTGCCAGGGCCCTCACCTCCTCTCTGCCAGGGCCCTCACCTCCTCTCTGCCAGGGCCCTCACCTCTTCTCTGCCAGGGCCCTCACCTCCTCTCTGCCAGGGCCCTCACCTCACCACACTTAGAAATCCTCACTTAGAAGTCTAAGATGTATCAAAGAATATTCTATCCAGCTCAGGGCTCCAGCTATGATCAAACTCGTTGGTTACAGCAGAGACGTTCTGTCCCCTCCTGGACCGAGATCCACGCTGCCTAAATTGTTTTGTGGGTAAAAAAAAATCATTTTATTTACAAATGTTATTTTTTTGGGTAATCCGGTAATACTATATGCCCCGGTATGGTACGGAAACTACATGATGGAATAACGATCTGGAGACTGCCCAACCCTTAGTGTATAATGTTGAATTTCAACCCAGATGTGATTTAGTTGTTGATTTGTCTATTCACAGATTGTAAAAGAGAAAGACAGGTTCCGAAAGGCGCCTTCCAACTACGCCATGAAGAAAACATCACTACTCAAAGATAAGGTAGATTAACACACGTTTCTTAACCCAGGAAGTTTGTTTTTCATTAGCTGTGTACTACTGTGTACTTTTTATAGTTGTGTGTACTACTGTGTACTGCTGTGGGTACTACTGTGTACTTTTTATAGTTGTGTGTACTGCTGTGTGTACTGCTGTGTGTACTGCTGTGTGTACTGCTGTGTGTACTGCTGTGTGTACTGCTGTGTGTACTGCTGTGTGTACTACTGTGTGTACGACTGTGCACTGCTGTGTGTATGACTGTGCACTGCTGTGTGTACGACTGTGCACTGCTGTGTGTACGACTGTGCACTGCTGTGTGTACGACTGTGCACTGCTGTGTGTACGACTGTGCACTGCTGTGTGTACGACTGTGCACTGCTGTGTGTACGACTGTGCACTGCTGTGTGTACGACTGTGCACTGCTGTGTGTACGACTGTGCACTGCTGTGTGTACGACTGTGCACTGCTGTGTGTACGACTGTGCACTGCTGTGCGTACGACTGTGCACTGCTGTGCGTACGACTGTGCACTGCTGTGCGTACGACTGTGCACTGCTGTGCGTACGACTGTGCACTGCTGTGCGTACGGCTGTGCACTGCTGTGCGTACGGCTGTGCACTGCTGTGCGTACGGCTGTGCACTGCTGTGCGTACGGCTGTGCACTGCTGTGCGTACGGCTGTGCACTGCTGTGCGTACGGCTGTGTGCACTGCTGTGTGTACTGCTATTTATTGTGTGTGTGGTCCTCCCCTTCCTCCTCTGAGGAGCCCCCACTGGTATATACACATGTTATGTGTGTTCTCACCTCCAGGCAATGGCAGAGGAGAGTGGAGAAGGAGACCGAGCCAAAGAGATCCAGGACCAGCTGAATGAGTTGGAGGAGAGGGCCGAGCATCTGGACAGACAGAGGACCAAAAACATCTCTGCCATCAGGTGAGACCATCGCCTGTCTTCCCCCTTCGCCTGTCTTCCCCTTCGCCTGTCTTCCCCTTCGCCTGTCTTCCCCTTCGCCTGTCTTCCCCTTCGCCTGTCTTCCCCCCTTCGCCTGTCTTCCCCCTTCGCCTGTCTTCCCCCTTCCGTCTTCGCCTGTCTTCCGTCTTCGCCTGTCTTCCCCCCGTCTCCCCCCCAAGTTGGTGTTATAACGTTGTTCTTTACCTGATGCATAGTTTGCTGATCAGTAAAATTCTGTTCTGTACTATATAGGTGACGCTCTTATCCAGAGAGACTTACAGTAGTGAGTCATTTAACAGACTCTCTTATCCAGAGAGACTGACAGTAGTGAGTCATTTAGCAGACTCTCTTATCCAGAGAGACTGACAGTAGTGAGTCATTTAACAGACTCTTATCCAGAGAGACTGACAGTAGTGAGTCATTTAACAGACTCTTATCCAGAGAGACTGACAGTAGTGAGTCATTTAACAGACTCTTATCCAGAGAGACTGACAGTAGTGAGTCATTTAGCAGACTCTCTTATCCAGAGAGACTGACAGTAGTGAGTCATTTAGCAGACTCTTATCCAGAGAGACTGACAGTAGTGAGTCATTTAACAGACTCTTATCCAGAGAGACTGACAGTAGTGAGTCATTTAACAGACTCTTATCCAGAGAGACTGACAGTAGTGAGTCATTTAACAGACTCTTATCCAGAGAGACTGACAGTAGTGAGTCATTTAACAGACTCTTATCCAGAGAGACTGACAGTAGTGAGTCATTTAGCCGACTCTTATCCAGAGAGACTGACAGTAGTGAGTCATTTAGCCGACTCTTATCCAGAGAGACTGACAGTAGTGAGTCATTTAGCCGACTCTTATCCAGAGAGACTTACAGTAGTGAGTCATTTGGCCGACTCTCTTATCCAGAGAGACTTACAGTAGTGAGTCATTTAGCAGACTCTCTTATCCAGAGAGACTTACAGTAGTGAGTCATTTAGCTGACTCTTATCCAGAGAGACTTACAGTGGTGAGTCATTTAGCTGACTCTCTGATCCAGAGAGACTTACAGTGGTGAGTCATTTAGCTGACTCTCTGATCCAGAGAGACTTACAGTAGTGAGTCATTTAACAGACTCTTACCCAGAGCGACTGGCAGTAGTGAGTGCATTACATTTGTGTACCTTTTCCCCGAATAGGTGCACCGTGGGAACAAACCCACAACCCTGGCGTCCTTAGAATCAATTTCAAAAGACAGAAAAAAATACAGATGTAGTTTTTTTTGGGGGGGTGGGGTGTCAGTAACTGTTGCCAGTCACTGACAGGCACTCAAGTAGCCCGTGTCAGCAAACATTTTTTAGATAGTCGAGCGGGCCAGCTATCTAAACTTAGATATATTGTCAAATGACCGACCGTGGGCCCCCATTTTTTTTTTTAAATGTAGTCACTCTCACTCAGATAACATATGGAAAACCATTTCTCTCCACCCATGGCAAAATGTGTAGAATTGCATGAAATTAAATTAATTATAACATTTTAAAATATTCTCTCCATCCCATGACAAAATGTGTATGATTGCAGGATATTCAAAATTGAGCTTTGGGCCCCCAAAAGGCTAGTGTGGGTAGGGATGTGGGCACGTAGACCAACAAACCTCTGCAGCCCCCCATTGATGAGTTCAGATCAAGTTGCCCATATCTGCCCTACCAACTGTTGCTGTCTCTTTCTCTCTTTCTCTCTCTCCCTCTCTCTTCTCTCTCTCCCTCTCTCTTTCTCTCTCTCTCTCTCTTTCTCTCTCTCTCCCCTCTCTCTCTCTTTCTCTCTCTCTCTCTCTCTCTCTATATCTCTTTCTCTCTCTCCCTCTCTCTTTCTCTTTCTCTCTCTCTCTCTCTCTCTTTCTCTCTCTCCCTCTCTCTTTCTCTTTCTCTCCCCCTCTCTATATCTCTTTTTGCATCTCTCGGTCTATCTCTCTGTTTATATAACCCTGTCTGCCTGTCCATCTGTTTTCTCCAGCTACATCAACCAGAGGAATCGGAGCTGGAACATCGTGGAGTCTGAGAAAGCCCTAGTGGTAAGTATCCGTACTACAGCTGTAGTGTCTTAATTTGATCAAAAATATGCCATTTAGCAGACGCTTTTATCCAAAGCGACTTACAGTCATGTGTGCATACATTCTACGTATGGGTGGTCCCGGGGATCGAACCCACTACCCTGGCGTTACAAGCACTGTTACGCAGCAGGAAATTCAAATGAGTGTGATTCACTGAACTTGCAGTTCTCTTCCTTGTCATTACATCTGAACTACTGTAGCCTATCAATTTTTTAAAATTTCTCGTTTAAAAAAAAAAGTGATTTATTTTATATATATATATATATTTTTTTTAATACTATTTCTGTCAGGCTGAAGGACAGAATGCCAAGATGCAGATGGACCCGTTTACTAGACGACAGTGCAAACCAACCATGGTGTCTAACGTAAGTCTGTCTGTCTCTACCATGGTGTCTAACGTAAGTCTGTCTGTCTCTACCATGGTGTCTAACGTAAGTCTGTCTGTCTCTACCATGGTGTCTAACGTAAGTCTGTCTGTCTCTACCATGGTGTCTAACGTAAGTCTGTCTGTCTCTACCATGGTGTCTAACGTAAGTCTGTCTGTCTCTACCATGGTGTCTAACGTAAGTCTCTCTCTCTCTCTACCATGGTGTCTAACGTAAGTCTCTCTGTCTCTCTACCATGGTGTCTAACATAAGTCTCTCTGTCTCTCTCTACCATGGTGTCTAACGTAAGTCTCTCTGTCTGTCTCTACCATGGTGTCTAACTCTGTCTGTCTCTACCATGGTGTCTATCTAAGTCTCTCTGTCTCTACCATGGTGTCTAACGTAAGTCTCTCTGTCTCTCTCTACCATGGTGTCTAACGTAAGTCTCTCTGTCTCTCTACCATGGTGTCTAACCATGGTGTCTAACGTAAGTCTCTCTGTCTCTCTCTACCATGGTGTCTAACATAAGTCTCTCTGTCTCTCTCTACCATGGTGTCTAACGTAAGTCTCTCTGTCTCTCTCTACCATGGTGTCTAACGTAAGTCTGTCTCTACCATGGTGTCTAACGTAAGTCTCTCTCTCTCTACCATGGTGTCTAACGTAAGTCTCTCTGTCTCTCTACCATGGTGTCTAACATAAGTCTCTCTGTCTCTCTCTACCATGGTGTCTAACGTAAGTCTCTCTGTCTGTCTCTACCATGGTGTCTAACGTAAGTCTCTCTGTCTCTCTCTACCATGGTGTCTAACGTAAGTCTCTCTGTCTCTCTCTACCATGGTGTCTAACGTAAGTCTCTCTGTCTGTCTCTACCATGGTGTCTATCGTAAGTCTGTCTCTACCATGGTGTCTAACGTAAGTCTCTCTGTCTCTCTACCATGGTGTCTAACGTAAGTCTCTCTGTCTCTCTCTCAATTCAACTCAAAGGGCTTTATTGGCATGGGAAACAGGTTAATGTATGCAGTAGTATAGTACAGTGCTGCTGAGGCAATGCGATAATTCAGTAGTTCATAGTAATACCAACCAGTAATACAAACCTCATACTATATTATATTATATATTATATATTACTGCATATATTACTTGCCAAAGCAAGTGAAATAGATAACTAACAAGAGTGAAATGAACAGTAAACATTACACTCACAAAGTTACAAAAGAATAGAGACATTTTCAAATGTTATATAATTGTCTCTGTACCGTTTGGTAACGATGGGCAAATAGTTAAAGTACAAAAGGGAAAATAAATAAACATAAATATGGGTTGTATTTACAATGGTGTTTGTTCTTCACTGGTTGCCCTTTTCTTGTGGCAACAGGTCACAAATCTTGCTGCTGTGATGTCACACTGTGGAATTTCACCCAGTAGATATGGGAGTTTATCAACATTTGATTTGTTTTCAAATTCTTTGTGGGTCTGTGTAATCTGAGGGAAATATGTCTCTCTAATATGGTCATACATTGGGCAGGAGGTTAGGAAGTGCAGCTCAGTTTCCACCTCATTTTGTGGGCAGTGTGCACATAGGCAGACATGGCTCTCAAGAGAAGACAGGCTATGGCGGGCCTTTCTCAATAGCAAGGCTATGCTCACTGTCTGTACATAGTCAAAGCTTTCCTTAAGTTTTGGTCAGTCACAGTGGTCAGGTATTCTGCCACTGTGTACTCTCTTTGTAGGTCAGTCACAGTGGTCAGGTATTCTGCCACTGTGTACTCTCTGTTTAGGGTCAGTCACAGTGGTCAGGTATTCTGCCACTGTGTACTCTCCTGTTTAGGGTCAGTCACAGTGGTCAGGTATTCTGCCACTGTGTACTCTCTGTTTAGGGTCAGTCACAGTGGTCAGGTATTCTGCCACTCTCTGTTTAGGGTCAGTCACAGTGGTCAGGTATTCTGCCACTGTGTCCTCTCTGTTTAGGGTCAGTCAGTGGTCAGGTATTCTGCCACTGTGTACTCTCTGTTTAGGGTCAGTCACAGTGGTCAGGTATTCTGCCACTGTGTCCTCTCTGTTTAGGGTCAGTCACAGTGGTCAGGTATTCTGCCACTGTGTACTCTGTTTAGGGTCAAATAGCATTCTAGTTTGCTCTGTTTTTTAAATTCTTTCTATTGTGTCGAGTAATTATCTTTTGTTTGCTCATTATTTGGTTGGGTCTAATTGTGCTGTTGTCCTGGGGCTCTGTGGGGTGTATTTGTGTTTGTGAACAGAGCCCCAGGACCAGCTTGCTTAGGGACTCTTCTCCAGGTTCATCTCTCTGTAGGTGATGGCTTTGTTAATGCAACGTTTGGGAATCGCTTCCTTTTAGGTGGTTGTAGAATTTAGTGTCTCTTTTCTGGATTTTGATAATCGGCAGGTATCGGCCTAGTTTTGTGCTGCATGCATTATTTGGTGTTTTACGTTGTACGCAGAGGATATTTTTGAAGAATTCTGCGTGCAGAGTCTCTACTTCCTGTTTGTCCCTTTTTGTGAATTCTTGGTTGGTGAGCGGACCCCAGACATCACAACCATGAAGGGCAATGGGTTCTAAATTCAGCAACAAAAAAAAACGTCCCTTTTTTCAGGACCCTGTCTTTTCGAAGATAATTCGTAAAAATCCAAATGTCTTCACAGATCTTCATTGCAAAGGGTTTAAACACTGTTTTCCATGTTCAATGAACCATAAACAAAATAAAGATGCCCAGGGTCCCTGCTCATCTGCGTGAACGGGCCTGAGGAATGCTTCAAGGAGGCATGAGGGCTGCAGATGTGGCCAGGGCAATAAATTGCAATGTCCGTACTGTGAGACGCCTAAGACGGCGCTACAGGGAGACAGGATGGACAGCTGATTGTCCTCCCAGTGCCAGACCATGTCTAACAACACCTGCATAGGATCGGTACATCCAAACACCACACCTGTAGGACAGGTACAGGATGGCAACAACAACTGTCCGGGTTACACCAGGAAAGCACAATCCCTCCATCAGTGCTCAGACTTTCCGCAATAGGCTGAAAGAGGCTGGACTTAGGGCTTGTAGGCCTGTTGTAAGGCAGGTCCTCACCGGCAACAACGTCGCCTATGGGCACAATCCCACTGTCGCTGGATCAGACAGGACTGGCAAAAAGTGCTCTTCACTGACTAGTCTCAACAGGGGTGATGGTCGGACTCGCGTTTATCGTCAAAGGAATAAGCGTTACACCGAGGCCTGTTCTCTGGAGTGGGATTGATTTGGAGGTGGAGGGTCCGTCATGGTCTGGGGCGGTGTGTCACAGCATCATCGGACTGAGCTTGTTGTCATCCCAGGCAATCTCAACAGCATGATCATCACACAGTTGCACCTTGTGCTGTGGACAAAAGGACACTCCCTAAAATGTGCAGTTCTGTCACACAACTCAATCACACAGATGTCTCAAATTTTGAGGTAGCGTGCAATTGGCTTGCTGACTGCAGGAATGTCCACCAGAGCTGTTGCCAGAGAATTGAATGTTCATTTCTCAACCATAAGCCGCTCAACCAACGTCATTTTAGAGAATTTGGCAGTTGCCAGAGAATTTAAAGTTAAAAATAAAAACATTGCAGCTTGCAGGTAGAAAATATCCAGATTTTTAAGTTTATTTTTTAAATCCTATAAATCACATTGGCCTATTATTAACTTGTGTTCCGCCCAAAGCTTTTAATTTTTAAGAATGTAATTAGGGAAGTCTGTTAAGAACAAATTCTTACTTACATTGACGGCCAAACCCGGACGACTCTGGGCCAATTGTGTGTAGCCCTATGGGCCGGTTGTGATACAGCCTGGAATCGAACCAGGGCCTGTAGTGACGCCTCTAGCACTGAGATGCAGTGCCTTAGACCGCTGCGCCACTCGTGAGCTTAAAGCATCAGCCAAGCTCAATTTATATTGTTATACATTTAAAAGGTGAGGTGGGGGGTAGCCAACCTCAGCAGTAAGGGCTACAAAGTCAGTCCCAGAGCCAGGGTGAGGGTTTGAATGCTGAGATGATAAAGTATCCACGAGCAACTTTAAGCGTTTTTTACACGTATTAAAATTCTGAATAACTTGCCTGTCTGCAGTACTTGCCTGTCTGCAGTATTGACGGTTTGTGTTTTGGCAGGCCAGAGACCCTTCAGTCCATGCAGCTATCCTCCAACACCTCAATGAGAAGTACGGAGAAGGGTCAGGCAAAGAGATGGACTTGGAGTTTGAGATGGGCAGGGGAGCAGGACAGGCTGCTCTCAAAGTCATCGACCCGACAAAGAACACCAGCGACCTGTCAGAGGACCTCTTTAAAGTTCACGACTTTGACGTCAAGATTGACCTACAGGTTCCCAACGCAGGTGAGACGGACAGTTTCAAATGTCTACGTAACAAAGTGGTGGGTTCGATCCATGCCTCCAGGAGGGTAGTTCAATGTGCACTAACAATACCGTTACACATGACACATGTATGTTTCCCCTGGGTACAGATCAGGGTACCCCCCCCTAGGTACAGATCGGGGGTTTCCAACCCCCTAGGTACAGATCGGGGTTTCAACCCCTAGGGTTTCAACCCCTAAATTGGTACAGATCGGGGTTCCGCAGGATAATTTTTGTTCAAACTGGCATGGCCACACCGCAAATAAACTTTATCTACCGGTCTGGTTAACAAGTCCTGTAATTTTTTGGGATACTCACTGAGGGCGGGGCTGATAAGGCAGGGTGTCACGGAACCAACCCGGTTGATTCTGAGAATTCAGCACAGTTATGTCCATTGAGATGAATTTGAGATTTCTTAAGTAAAGGGTCCACAGCATGTTTCTACTGTACAGAACACGGTTCAACAGTCCCTAGGATGAAATACAAAGCCTGTAGGTTTTAAAGATGCCTTGAGTAAAATACATACACTCCATGTTACTGCAAATACACATTATACCCCCTTTGTATAAATAAAGGACACATTAAATGTTTTTTTAATTTATCACAGTATGCTTCCAAGTTATAACATGTCATGAGTCCATATATATATATATATATATATATATATATATATATATATATATATATATATATATTATCACTGCTGCAATTGCTGTTACTTTACCTTCTTCTTAAAAGGAATTACATAGCCTATTGGCCAAAGCCGGCTATGACCAGCTAATGGATCAGCTTCCCCTCACCAAGTCCTAACCTTAACCACTTGTGAGGGAAATGCTAAACTCACTCAAGGTCAGCGTCTAGGGGAACCTACACCTGTAACAACAGATGTGTCAGACTAATGTTGTTCCTCTGGTGTGTTCCAGAAGCCAAGTCTCTGTCAGTGAGCCAACACCCTGGCAGTGAAGGACGGTGCTCCACGTAGGTCTCTCAACCTGGAGGACTACAAGAAGAGGAGGGCTTGATCTAAAGAACTGGGAAGTAGATGAGGGGCTTCAACGACTGATCAAATGGCCTAAAACCTCAGTCAGAACCACCTGCATGTTGGTTGGCCATTCGCCCCAGGGCACCAGTGTGTGTTTGAGGGAAGAGAGAGAGAGAGAGTGTGTGTGTGAGAGAGATGTGTGACCGTATGCTTGAGTGTGTGTGAGAGAGGCTGTCCATCTTAAAACAATAGGAAATAATAATTAAGAGAAGACAGAAGACAACTTTTTTTTTTTTCCTCGAAGGTTTTCTCTTAGAAGACAGTTGTTGACCTTTTTATTTTATTTTTCTCTCGTTTATTATGTGGTAAAAATTGTACTTGGAATTGTGTTTATTTTTCTTTTGTAATTTCTAAGTTTTTTTATAAATAAATCTAACGTTGGTTCTCCCTCATATGGATCTGAAGTTCACTCTTTTGGTGTCCAGTTCTTTTGCAAGGGCATAGTGGTTGTGGATTCTTACCTTGGCCAACTCTGTCTTGTAAGACTTAGATTGACATGATCTGAAGTTATTGGGACTGTCAACATTTATTGGGGTACAATCTTGATTCCCGCCCCCCCCCCCCCCCTGTTTCAGACACGGACTGTATTTTCTTCGTACATGATTTAGGTTTTCCCCTGACCTAAGAGGTTGAGGGCAGTACCACGTTCTCCAGCTGACCCGTTCTCTTTCTCAGACAGCAGGGCCGGCTCGTTATCTGCCTGGCTACTGGACAGCACTTTGTAAAGTCTACAAAAAAATATTAAAAAAATATAAAAAAAATGAATTTACATGGATCACAGAGAGAATTGTTTATTTTCTTTTTGGTACCCTTATCTCTCTCTTTTCCCTGGAGCAGATTCTAAGTGTTATCGATCCTTAAACAGTTCCTGTATTGATGTGGCATGCCATGGAAATAATTCCCATTTGCAGTGCGGCAGAATAAAGAGAGAGACTGTTTCGTAACATCTGTGTTCTCTTTGTGTGTTGTCTTTCCCTCCCCATTACCAGTGGTTGAGATACCTTTGGGTGTTGGCACTATCCCCATGAGTGATTTTTATTTTATTTCATTTATGTATTTATTTTACAGATAACTATCCTATTATTCACAAAAAGGTTCTGTCGAGTTTATTTTGTGCATATTGTAGGGTCTCTCAAATTACTGCAGTCAAGCCATCCACGCTTCAGACACGTCCTGAATTTGGGTGCACGAATACACAACACCTGACAATATCACATGTTTCTGGAAACTAAAACAGCTACTTATGTACAGATAGGGACATCACTAGTTACCACAGTCACAAAGTCATAAACCCTGCCTAAATTATACAATCTTAAAATAGGAACAAAAAGCTCATTTTTATTTAACTACATTTTTACGATTATAGCCATTTTGACTTAGCGTATCTAATGGAAACCACAGATTGAGAAGATGACTTAAAAATAATTTAAAGAAAAAAATGTAACAGTGCACACTGAGGAATAAATCTTTTTTCATTTTCGCACCTTATCAAACATTTCTCTGAAATCACAGGTAGAGTGAGGCTCCAGTAGCTTACTAGGTGTGCTGCTTTAATTTTTATTTTATTTAACTAGGCAAGTCGGTTAAGAACAAATTCTTATTTACAATGACAGCCTACCCCGGTAAAACCTGGGCAACGCTGGGCCAATTGTGCAATGACCTATGGGACTCCCAACCACGGCCGGATGTGATACAGCCTGGTTTTGAACCAGGGACTGTAGTGATGCCGCTTGCACTGAGGAGCAGTGCCTTAGACGGCTGCGCCACTCGGGAGCCCTAATACCACAGTGGTCAACTATTTCTCTCCAGAAATATGTTTAAAACCAATTATTTGTTATAACTAAGCCAAGATAGACCATGGCCTGTCGTTACCAATGGGAGCAAATGAATCATAGTGGGCAGACCCAAGTACGAGATATCGAGATCCTATTGGTGGGTTCTATCATTTATTTGCATATTTCAGTTAGGGAACGCCCACACTGAAGTGCTCGTGTGCAATAACTCAATTCGCCCTTGTACTCCATCTAAACAACAAACACATTTTAAACTTTGGAAAATGGTTAAGTCTACCAACTTAGCCCGCTCTATTCGTAACATATTTTAGTTTTGGGAACACAAAACGGTATTGAGATCAAATGTTTCATGATGAGAAATTTTTCTGAATATCGGCCAAATTCCATCTCCTTCCTACTTGGATTCCTCTCATCACCTTGGTGTTGAGTGGAAATGTCAACCGGATACTTCAGATTTTGTACATTCGGTGAAACATCTGGTTTTACTGTTCTATCTGTGTCAAAATCCTGACAGCTGGCTTGTATTTTTTTAATCAGGCATCGACATAGGCGTTCTGTTTTTGGGGGTCCTTGCGTTAGTTCCTGGTCCACGTATGAGACTGATCCAAACGCTCATATTTACCTAACAAAGATTTACCAGATAATGTGTAAATGTGACATATAGTCCATCTGTTGATTATTCATCCCGGTCTATAAATTGTCTGGGATATTTATTTATTTTTAGTTTTGGACGTCGCTGTTGTTATACGGTAAGTCGACTAGCTAGTTAGCGATAATGGATGCTAATGTGTTAAAATAGTTTGTTTGTCGGACCCTGTGTAATCCACCCTGATTTATGCCGAAAGCTGAAAGTTGATATCTCAGTATGTTGTTAAACCTACCCACACAGACCATTTTATACTATTTTGAGGGTTAACTTAGTGATCACCCGGATTTCTAGCTAGCCTTCAAAGATGTTAGCCATAACATCAACAATCTTGCTATCTGTTGGACGGTAGAAGCAATGTCATCATAACATGTTGCTTTATCTTTTGGTTTTAGGGGAATGTCTTTTGACATACACATGAGATTTTGTCACAAAAGCTATTGTTATTTAATTTCTGAATCTGACAAACTGATTAATTTGTGTTTCTAGGATGCAGAATGTCTTGGTTGGCTGACCTGGCAGGGAAAGCTGAAGACTTCCTGAATAAAGTGGATGCAGGAGCTGCCAGCCTGACCAAACCCCAAGGCCGCACCTCCTCCTTCTCCTCAGCCTACGATGCTCCCGACTCCACTGAAACCTCTCAGTACAGTAGCACCGGCTACAGCACAACACATCAGAGACACAGCAACACCCCTATGGGAACTCCACCTCCCACAACGCACCAGGATCTGGTTTCATTACTGCAGCTGCTGGCAACATCAAAAATCCAAAGGTTCCCTGTTGACTAGCTCAGCCACAGTCTCCACTACCAGCACCCTTCCCTGGGGTCTTCCAGCACTGCTCCTCCTCCAGCTCCATCAAACCCTCCTCCAGCTTTGTGAGGCCTAGTAAGAAGAGTCAGAGTGAGCAAGATGTAGATGATGACCTGTTGTTTGACTTCCTTAACAGCTCAGACCCTCGTGCCAACGAGAGGCGGAGGTCAGACCAAGAGATCCTCTCAGAGTATCTCCTGAAGGATCAGGCTCCCCACAGCCAGCACCTCCTGTCTCGGCTGCTGCCCCCATCATGGTCCCCTCAGCCCCTCCACGCCCCCCTCCCCTACGGGGCATGTCGCGAACCTCCAGCTACAGCTCTCTGTCCACCAGTACTCACAGTGCCAAAACAGGGGGTTCGGAGGATGGCTCTGCCAAAGAAAGTCAAGGTACTGACACTTAAACTGGTAATGTTAATGTCAAGGCACTTACGCGTATTTCTTTTTGTTATTTTATCTCAATGTTTGGTCGACATCATATAAATTCATGAAATAATCAACACAGTGTTCTAGTTACAATTGCTAATTTAAATCATCAGCTCAACGCTCCCTCCTTTATGTGTTCTCTCTTCTTTTTCCAGACACACCTGATGGTTCTGACTCTGGGTTGGCTGTTCCCCAGTCTATCACCTACCTATCAGAGTCTCCGGCCACATACGAGGCCCCTCCCCCAGCCCTGGCCCCGCCCCTAGAGGAGCAGCAGAGTCAGATGATGTCCAGTCTGCGTTTGGAGAACCAGCTACTGAGGTCAGAGGTCACCTCCTCAACCAGGAACTGGCATCCATCATCCAGAGAGCCAAAGACACTCAGGAGGGTGAGAGAGCTGAGAGAGAGAAGACTGAGGAAGAAGACTCATGTCCGGTCCCAAATCTGTTTATGCTGTCTTGCCAACTCATATGGTCGTGTCATGCCGATGGATGTTGTCTTGCCAACACAGCACTGACAGATCTGGGACCAGGTTTTGCTCATGTATGTGTAGCAGACACCTAAATAATGTGGTTTGGTTTATGTCTGTCGTGGGCGTAACTATGGTCATAATCTCTTTCCTACAGAATTGAACCAGGCACGGTTACGCACAGAGAAGTGGGAATTCGACCAGTCTCGCACAGACCGCGCGGTCAGGAGCTGCGGTCGCAGGTTGATGACCTCACAGAGGCCTCGGTGCTAAGGACGGCAGTTGGCCGTGCTGAAGGTCAGGCTAGATGAGGCAGATCAGTTACTGAAGTCACGGAGCTCTGCTCTGGAGGAGGCACAGACTGAGAGGTCCCGGTATGTTTACAATCTTTTGTTAGATGGAATAGGCTTGGAAGAACTAAATCTGTTTGCTTCATTCATTATTAGTAAAAGACAACTACATTTGTCAGAAGTCCAGGTAAATTTAATTAACCAAATCTTTTTGTGAATGAATAGATCCAGTCAATGAGGCTGCTTCAACATTTACATTTCATTCATTATTAGTAAAAGACAACTACATTTGTCAGAAGTCCAGGTAAATTTAATTAACCAAATCTTTTGTGAATGAATAGATCCAGTCAATGAGGCTGCTTCAACATTTACATATTAGTAAAAATATATTGAAAAAGTCTGAGAATAATCCATATGTAACAGTGCTCGCATGGATAAACATGGTGTTGCTCCGGAGGTAACAGTGCTCACATGGATAAACATGGTGTTGCTCCGGGAGGTAACAGTGCTCATGGATAAACATGGTGTTGCTCCGGAGGTAACAGTGCTCACATGGATAAACATGGTGTTGCTCCGGAGGTAAGTGCTCTCACATGGATAAACATGGTGTTGCTCCGGAGGCTCTGTGAGGTGCCTCTGAATAGCTAGTCTGTGTGCAAACGGAGGTAAGAACGTGCCGTAAGCCCACTCACAGCTAGCTTGAAATGTCGCCAATGAAGTTATTGAATCGGATCCTTGTCTGTAGGACAACTGGCTGGCTACGTTGTCAAGGAGGTCCGGTCACGTGTCTTTATGGAGGACCGGCTTGTCCGAGCCCGGTAACCAAGGGAACCGTGGAGGAAACGTCATAGCGCACACTGAAGTTGGTTTTGTATAGTACTAGGGAGACAACGACCAACTTTGTACTCCCCATCATGTCCAGGATCCTCCAGGACCACACAGAAGGAAGCAGTATGCAGTCCCAGGCCATGACGACCATGCAGGAGAGACTGAGGGAGGCAGACATGGCTCTACGCAGGGAACAGGATGGCTATAGACAGATGCACATGTAGAAAAATATATATACACCCACACACGTCCCAACTCTCAAGTACACATATATATATATATATATATATATAATTATTATTTTATTAATCATTAATCTGTCAAAGCAAAATGAAGGATGGTGGACCTAGTGGAAACAGGGGGCACATTCTTCATGTACATTCAGAAAGTACAGACCCCTAGACTTTTCAACATTTTGTTACGTTACAGCCTTATTCCTAATCAATCTACACACAATACCCCATACTATCACATTTACAAGTATTCAGACCCTGGACTCTGAACTTTGAAGAAGCACCTTTGGCAGAGATTCTAGCCTCAAGTCTTCTTGGGTATGACGCCATTGCATCTGTGGCGGCAGGTAGCCTAGTGGTTAGAGCCAGTAACCGAAAAGGTTGCTAGATTGAATCCTGAACTGACCAGATAAAATTGGTCGCTCTGCCCCTGAACAAGGCAGTTTAACCCACTGTTCCCCATAAAGCCGTCATTGTAAATAAGAATTTGTTCTTAACTGACTTGTCTAGTTAAGTAAAAGTTAAATAAACTCTAAAGAAATACAGGATTGGTACACCTGTATTTGGGGAGTTTCCCCATTCTTCTCTGCAGATTCTCTCAAGCTCTGTCAGGTTGGGATGGGGAGTGTCGCTGCACAGCTATTTTCAGGACTCTCCAGAGATGTTCAATCGGGTTCAGGTCCGGTCCTCTTGCTGGGCGTACTTTAGGACATTCGAGACGTGTCCCAAAGTCTTGGTTGTGTGCTGAAGGTCGCGTTGCCCTGTTGGAAGGTGAACCTTCACCCCAGTCTGAGGTCCTGAGTGCTCTGGAGCAGGTTTTCATCAACAATCTTTCTGTACTTTGCACCATTCATCTTTCCCTCGATCCTGACTAGTCTCCCAGTCCCTGCTCTAAAAACATCCCCACAGCATGATGCTGCCACCACCATGCTTCACTGTAGGGATGCTGGGTTGTTTCTTCCATACGTGACACTTGGATATTCAGGCCAAATAGTTAAATCTTGGTTTCATCCAAGCCGGCTGTCATGTGCCTTTTACTGAGGAGTGGCAACCGTCTGGCCACTCTACCATAAAGGCCTGATTGGTGGAGTGCTGCAGAGATGGTTGTCCTTTCTGGAATGTTCTCCCATCTCCACAGAGGAACTCTGGAGCTCTGTCAGAGTGACCATCGGGTTCTTGGTCACCTTCCTGACCAAGGCCTTTCTCCCCGATTGCTCAGTTTGGCCGGGTGGCCAGCTCTATGAAGAGTCTTGGTGGTTCCAAACTTCTTCCATTTAAGAATGATGGAGGCCACTGTGTTCTTGGTGACCTTAAATGCTGCAGAAATGTTTTGGTACCTTTCCCCAGATCTGTACCTCGACACAATCTTTTATTTAATTTAATAAATATATATTTACATTTATTTGGACTTTTTAACCATTTTTTCATCCCAGTTTCGCGGTATCCAATTGGTAGTTAGCCTTGTCTCATCGCTAAAACTCCCGTGCAGACTCTGGAGAGGCGAAGGTCGAGAGCCGTACGTCCTCCAAAACACGACCCAAACCAAGCCGCACTGCTTCATGACCCAACGCCCGCTTAACCCGGAAGCCAGCCGCACCAACGTGTCGGAGGAAGCATCGTTACACCTGGCGACCGTGTCAGCGTGCACTGCTCCCGGCCCGCCACAGGAGTCGCTAGAGTGCGATGGGACAGGGACATCCATGCCGGCCAATCCCTCCCTAAGCAGGACGACGCTGGGCCAATTGTGCGCCGCCCCATAGGTCTCCCGGCTGCGACAGAGCCTAGACTCTAACCAAGATCTCTAATGGAACAGCTAGCAACTGCAATGCAGTGCTTTAGACCACTGCACCACTGGGAGGCCCTGCCTCGACACAATCCTGTCTCGGAGCTCTAAAGACAATTCCTTCCACCTCATGGCTTGGTTTTGGATCTGACATGCACTGTCAACTGTGGGACCATTTATATAGACAGATGTGTGCCTTTCCAAATCATGTCCAATCAAGTTGTAGAAACATCTTAGAGATGGTCAATGGAAACAGGATGCACCCGAGCACAATTTCGAGTCTCATAACAAAGTGTCTGAATACTTATGTAAATAATGTATTTCAGTTTTTTTAACATTTGGAATAAATATGCAAAAAAATAAACATGTTTTGCTTTGTCATTATGGGGTATTGTGATGTCACTATGTGGTATTGTGATGTCATTATGGGGTATTGTGATGTCACTATGTGGTATTGTGATGTCACTATGTGGTATTGTGATGTCATTATGGGGTATTGTGATGTCACTATGTGGTATTGTGATGTCATTATGGGGTATTGTGATGTCACTATGTGGTATTGTGATGTCATTATGGGGTATTGTGATGTCACTATGTGGTATTGTGATGTCATTATGGGGTATTGTGATGTCACTATGTGGTATTGTGATGTCATTATGGGGTATTGTGATGTCACTATGTGGTATTGTGATGTCATTATGGGGTATTGTGATGTCACTATGTGGTATTGTGATGTCACTATGGGGTATTGTGATGTCACTATGGGGTATTGTGATGTCATTATGGGGTATTGTGATGTCATTATGGGGTATTGTGATGTCACTATGGGGTATTGTGATGTCATTATGGGGTATTGTGATGTCATTATGGGGTATTGTGTGTTTGCTTTGATTTAGTTTTATTTAATACATTTTAGAATAAGGCTGTAACGAAATGTGTAACAAGTTAAGGGGGTCTGAATACTTTCCCGTAATGCACTGTAAAGTCAATCATAGACTATATAACGTGTCGTCTCCTCGGTTCCCACAGAGTGAGTTTGCGGTGCGGTTATCCAAGGTGGGAGGCGGAGAGGCAGACGCTAGCGGAGGCGGTGACGGGCGCAGAGAGACGGGCGTCGGATGACAAGCACCGGGTCGAGGACCTCCAACAGCAGATGAGGAGGCCCGGAACGCAGCCGAGACTGCCAAGCAGGAGTTACAGGACTATAAAAGCAAAGCCTCCCGCATACTACAGGTAAGAGATAGAGATCTTTAGGACACAACTCACTATTTCCTTTCTAATGCTTTTGTTTGTGTGTGTGTGGTGTGTAAAGTGCGTCCTCTCCAGTCCAAAGAGAAGCTGATCAGCAGCCTGAAGGAGGGTCAGGCTTGGATGGTCTGGAAGGAGGAGGAGCCGACTTTGGAGCTGGAGGAGCTTAGACATGAGAAGGAGCTGCAGAGACGAGATACAGAAACTACAGGGACAGATGCAGACACTCCGTGCTGAGATACAGGTGAGAAGGGACTGGAGATGGTCTCAGTGATATATAACCCTCTCTCGGGCCGACCCTCTCTCGGACCGACACCCCTTAGCACACATACAAAGCAACTTACAGTACAATGTGAGTGCATACAATTTCTTAGTATGTTGATGTGATTCCTGCACTATCCTTGCGGGACTTGAACTCTTCACCTTGCCGTTGCTAGCACCAACTGAGCCACACAGGACGTGCTTACTTTCAAGACAACCTTGGTAGCTGGATGACCTGGCTGTAAGAGTGAGATGTTGTGACCGCTCTTCTCCCAGGACTTGAGGTAGCGGCCCTGACTGAGGCAGAGACGTGGAGAGAGCAGCAGCTGGAGAACCAGGAGCAACAGGCCCGACAGACCAGAGCCAAGCAGGAAGTGGAGGCCGAGGTGGAGCGCTACAAACAGGTAGCAGAATATATCTTATTATACCACGGGCGTTGTTGAATACTCCTTTCTGATTGGCTTGAAGGGCATTCTAGAGCATGCGTATTTCTCTGTAATGTACACTATAATTCAATGGCTCTGAAGGTCATTGTTGTGTTGTTTTATGTTTGAGCTGCTTTTGAAAGCAAAAGTCAGTTTTTTTTTTTTTCAAAACATTATTTGGCGTTGTTGAAAAATACAATTTCATAATAGCAAGCGAGCTAGACTGACGCTTTTAGCAAAGCTAGGAAGTCTTTTTGGTTTGGTTACTAAGGCAACTACTGTAGCAGTTTAGTAAACTTGCTAGCTACTTCAGTGGATATTGAGTATGTTTCTAAGAGCAAAAATAGCCTTCGAATAAGCAGGAAAATATTGCAACTCTGTGGGAAGTGCGTGCCACTCTGCTAACAGAGGACAGAGAAGGAAGAAGGAATCACTTGTGGATTAAGTAAGATGGCGGCGTTAAGGAGGTTGCCTGTTCCTGCTCGACTTCAATTTTTTTTTTTTTTATTATTATTTTTTTTTTTGCGTCGTTACTTTGTTTGCTTAGAATGTTCATGTAATAATTTTCTACGACCAACAAACACTTCAGCGAACTGTGCAAGATCATAAAGCCAGCTAGAATCCTCTCACCTAGATGCAGTCTTTATTGTTGCTGGTCATCATTTGGGTTATCAATGTGTTTCCTTCGACACATTGGTGTGCCTGGCTTCTGGGTTAAGTGGGCGTTGTGTCAAGAAGCAATGAGGCTTGGTTGGGTTGTGTTTCGAGGACGCACGCCGACCTTGCCTCTCTCCCGAGTCCGTACGGGAGTTGCAGCGATGAGACAAGACTGTAACTATCAATTGGATATCACGAAATTGGGGAGAAAAAAAGGCTAAACTTTAAAAATAAAAAATTCTAAGAATGCTGTTCATTGACTACAGTTCAGCATTCAACACTATTGTTCCATCCAAGCTCAACACTGAGCCCAGGGTCTGGACACCACCCCTCTTCCTGACGGGCAGACCACAGGCTGTGAGGTTTGTCAACAACACCTCCTCCACACTGACTCTTAACACAGGGGTCCCCAGGGGTGTGTCCTCAGTCCTCTGCTGTACTCCCTGTTCACCCACAACTGTGTGACTTTGCACGACACCTACTCCATCATCAAGTCTGCTGACGACACCACGGTTGTAGGCCTGATAACCAACAACAATGAGACCGCCTTTAGGGAAGAGGTCAGTGAACTGGCATTGTGGTGTCATGACAACGACCTCTCCATCAGTGTCAGCAAACAAAGGAGTTGATTGTTGACTTCAGCAAGCAGAGGAAACATTCCCGATTCACATCAATGGGATCACGAGTTTTAAGTTCCTCTGTGTCCACATCACCAAAGGACTTGACATCGACCAACAACTCCACCACTCTTGTCAAGAGGGCGCAACAGCATTCTACTTCCTAAGGCGGCTGAATAAATGTGGGCATGCCACCCCAGATCCTCACCAAATACTACCGCTGCACCATCGAAAAGGCGCCCTGACCAGTTGCATCACAGCCTGGTAAGGAATTACTCCATACACGACCGCAAGGCCTTCCAGTGGGTGGTGAAGACGGCTCAGTACATCACTGGGACCGTGGGCCCTCCAGAGGGTGTTGAAGACTGACCGGTGCATCACTGGGACCGTGGCCCTCCAGAGGGTGTTGAAGACGGACCGGTACATCACTGGGACCGTGGCCCTCCAGCGGGTGGTGAAGACGGACCAGTACATCACTGGGACCGTGGCCCTCCAGATGGTGGTGAAGACTGCTCGGTACATCCCTGGGACAGTACTCCCACCCATCCAGGACTTCAACTCAAAATGGTGTCTGAGGAAGCATCATCAAGGACCCCACACACCGCAGCCCCGATCTGTTCTCTCCCTTAGCGTTGGGAATACTGTATCAGAGCATGAGGTCTGATACCAACAGGCTCAGACAGTTTCTATCTACAAACCATCAGACTGCTGAACACTTGAACTGACTGACCACCTGCTCTGATTCTCCGCACACATGCACTCACTCACATATACACAGACATACACACAGTACGTGGACACACCCCTTTTCAGCCACACCCATGTTGCTGACGGGTGTATAAAATCGAGCCCAGCAATCTCATTGGCAGTGGTGTAAAGCTCACCGCTATCGGACTCTGGAGCAGTGGAAACACATTTTCTGGAGTGACGAATCACGCTTCAACATCTGGCAGTTTGACTGACGAATCTGGGTTTGGCGGATGCCAGGAGAACGCTACCTGCCCGAAATAGATAGTGCCAACTGTAAAGTTTGGTGGAGGAGGAATAATGGTCTGGGGCTGCTTTTCACGGTTCGGGGCCCCTTAGTTCCAATGAAGTGCAACCTTAATGCTACAGCATACAATGACATTCTAGACGATTCTGTGCTTCCAACTTTGTGGCAGCAGCCCTTTCCTGTTTCAGCATGACAATGCACAAAGCAAGGTCCCATTCAAAAATGGTTTGTTGAGATCGGTGTGGAAGAACTTGACTAGCCTGCACAGAGCCCTGACCTTGACTCCATCGAACACCTTTGGGCTGAATTGGAACGCCGATTGCGAGCCAGCCCTAATTGCCCAACATCAGTACCCGACCTCACTAATGCTCTTGTGGCTGAATGGAAGCAATTCCCACAGAAATGTTCTAACGTCTAGTGGAAAGCCTTCCCAGAAGAGTGGAGGCTGTTATAGCAGCAATGTTCCAACGTCTAGTGGAAAGCCTTCCCAGAAGAATGGAGGCTGTTATAGCAGCAAAAGGGGGGACCGACTCCATATTAATGCCGAAGATTTTGGCATGAGATGTTTGACTTTTGGATATGTGGGGTATGTTTAGTTTATTTTTTAGTTTATTTTATTTTTACAGGGACAGTGCACATTAATCAACGTTTCAGTAAAAGTGCCGGTTTTAGCCAGCCGGCTAATTTTCAACCGCAGTCCCTGGGCAGGTTATTAAAAACAATTACAATATAGACAATAGCACCATAGAACAAGCAAGACATAGCAACATAGGACAAGCAAGACATAGCATACAGACAGAGCAACATAGGACAAGCAAGACATAGCATACAGACAGAGCAACATAGGACAAGCAAGACGTAGCATACAGACAGAGCAACATAGGACAAGCAAGACGTAGCATACAGACAGAGCAACATAGGACAAGCAAGACGTAGCATACAGACAGAGCAACACAGAACAAAAAGCAGCAAGACAAAATTCATAAAAGCAACAAAGTGTTTCCACACCTCACAAGCTACAGACAACAGACAACGAACTGTAGTTTTGGCAAGTCTGTTAGGACATGTTCATGCTACACACATCACAACTGTTGCTACCCAACTCTTATTATACTGCTCAGTTTATACACTGCCCCCCCCCCCCTTCCCCAATACACCTGTAAATATTATAAATTGTGTCTTCCTGTGTTATACTGATGCTAAAATGTGTATTCTATTTTTTTGTATTCTTATTGTTGCAAAGTCGAAGGAACCTGCAAGTAAGCATTTCATTGGCCGATGTGTACCCAAGCATATCCAAAGCAAATCCTACTAGTAAACCTTGGACCTTGGGTCCTATTCATTTAAGGTGCAACGGAGAAAAAACCCCATTATGAAACGTTTTGCAATGTAAAACGTGCGTTTCTTATTCGACCACATGTCCAGGTAGTCCCTGTCCAGGTAGTCCAGGTAGTCCCTGCCATGTCCAGGTAGTCCCTGCCATGTCCAGGTAGTCCCTGCCATGTCCAGGTAGTCCCTGCCATGTCCAGGAGTCCCTGCCAGTCCAGGTAGTCCCTGCCATGTCCAGGAAGTCCCTGCCTGTTTCTTTCTCTATCTGGGCTAAGGGGAAATGTTCTATGTGTGATGTAGGAGCTACAGTATGTCGAGGAGGAAAACCACCGTGCCAAGACCACACTGCAGAGTCGCATCAAGGATCGGGAAGATGAGATCCAGAAACTCAGAAACCAGGTATATAGACAGTTGAAGTCTGGAAGTTTACGTAAACTTAGGTCGGGGTCGTTAACATTAATTTTTCAACCGCCTCACAAATTTCTTGTTAACGAACTGTAGTTTTGGCAAGTCTGTTAGGACATCTACTTTGTGCAGGACACAAGTCATTTTTCCAACTACTGTTTACAAGTCCTCAACTGGCTGCTTAAAATAGTACCGGCAAAACACCAGTCTCAACGTCAACAGTGAAGAGGCGACTCCGGGATGCTGGCCTTCTAGGCAAAGAAAAAGACATGTCTCAGACTGGCCAATAAAAAGAAAAGATTAAGATGGGGGGAAAAAGAACACAGACACTGGACAGGAGGAACTCTGCCTAGAAGGCCAGCATCCTCAAGTCGCCACTGTTGACGCTGAGACTGGTGTTTTTGCCGGTACTATTTAATCAAGCTGCCAGTTGAGGACTTGTGAGGCGTCTGTTTTTCATATTAGACACTCTAAAATACTTTGTCATCTTGCTCAGTTGTGCACCGGGGCCTCCCACTCCTCTTTTTGTATTCTGGTAAAAAAAAAAAAAAATCTGTTCCAGCTACAATAGTCATGTACAACATTAACAATGTCCACACAGTATTTCACACCAATTTGATGTTATTTTAATGGACAAAAAAAAAAAAAAAGTGCTTTTCTTTAAAAAAAACAATGACGTTTCTAAATGACCCCAAACTTTTGAATGGAAGTGTATGTCAAAGTTCACATAATAAATAAATAAAATTAAATAAATAAATATATATATATATATATCTTGTGCAGTGAAATGCTTATAGTCCTAGCTCCTAACAATGCAGTAGGAATGTCAAAAAAGTGGATTTTTTAGGGTAATAATTTTAGGACTATAAGCATTTCACTGCACGACACATAACATCTGCTTAGCTGTAAGTGACCATGTAACTTCCCCCCCCCAGCTGACCAATAAGGCTCTGAGCAGCAGTAGCCAGGTGGAGCTAGAGAGCAGGTTACACCAGCTGACGGAGACTCTGATCCAGAAACAGACCATGTTGGAGTCCCTGGGAACAGAGAAGAGCTCGCTGGTCTTCCAGCTAGAGAGGCTGGAGACCCAGCTGAAGAACACCCAGGGAGGAGGAGGGCAGACCGGGGGGCCGGCCATTAACATGAGCAGCATGGAGAGCCCAGGTGAGGCTGGGCTGTTTTTTTTTTTTTTTTTAAATGGCACCCTATATACATTTAGTACACTTTTTTTGACCAGCTCAGGTGACTGATGTCATGTGGACGGATATGATTAGGTAGCCTGGTTGTCATGTGGACGGATATGATTAGGTAGCCTGGTTGTCATGTGGACGGATATGATTAGGTAGCCTGGTTGTCATGTGGACGGATATGATTAGGTAGCCTGGTTGTCATGTGGACGGATATGATTAGGTAGCCTGGTTGTCATGTGGACGGATATGATTAGGTAGCCTGGTTGTCATGTGGACGGATATGATTAGGTAGCCTGGTTGTCATGTGGACGGATATGATTAGGTAGCCTGGTTGTCATGTGGACGGATATGATTAGGTAGCCTGGTTGTCATGTGGACGGATATGATTAGGTAGCCTGGTTGTCATGTGGACGGATATGATTAGGTAGCCTGGTTGTCATGTGGACGGATATGATTAGGTAGCCTGGTTGTCATGTGGACGGATATGATTAGGTAGCCTGGTTGTCATGTGGACGGATATGATTAGGTAGCCTGGTTGTCATGTGGACGGATATGATTAGGTAGCCTGGTTGTCATGTGGACGGATATGATTAGGTAGCCTGGTTGTCATGTGGACGGATATGATTAGGTAGCCTGGTTGTCATGTGGACGGATATGATTAGGTAGCCTGGTTGTCATGTGGACGGATATGATTAGGTAGCCTGGTTGTCATGTGGACGGATATGATTAGGTAGCCTGGTTGTCATGTGGACGGATATGATTAGGTAGCCTGGTTGTCATGTGGACGGATATGATTAGGTAGCCTGGTTGTCATGTGGACGGATATGATTAGGTAGCCTGGTTGTCATGTGGACGGATATGATTAGGTAGCCTGGTTGTCATGTGGACGGATATGATTAGGTAGCCTGGTTGTCATGTGGACGGATATGATTAGGTAGCCTGGTTGTCATGTGGACGGATATGATTAGGTAGCCTGGTTGTCATGTGGACGGATATGATTAGGTTGCCTGGTTGTCCCAGATATGTTAATAATTATAATATAATATATAATTATAAGGTGTTTGCCCATCTCCTTTAGGTATTGGTCTGGGTCCAGGCTAAGGGCTAGCTCAGGGTGGGGAATTATTATTTTGGTGGAAAAAACAAACTCCAGGCTACTCTTGATTGTCTAAAACTAGATAAAGTATGTAGAAATTATAATGGACTTTTAATATAATATAAAAATATAAAAATATTCATATATATTTTTAAATAACTGCTCTTTTGCTGGCCTGCAAACTGTTTTTGACGATCAAATCGGTCTGAAAATAAATGTGTGCTGCCCTCTGAGTTTTGAAATCCGGGTGTTGCCCTCGAGCCAAGATGTGTTCCAACCCCTGGACCAGTTGGTTAAGGTGGTACATTTCTTGACTCTCAGATAACTTTATTTGATAGATCGTCGTGGCAAGTAAATAAATACATTGATTTGGGAAGCATTTTTTTTCCGTATTTGATGAAGAAGCACTCAGCTCAAGCTCTTTACTTGATTTTTTAGATGAAAAAATATATATATTGTCTTCAGATGACCACTTAAATTTGTTGGTATATGTAAAGCATTTCCCACACTGAGAGCAGAGGTAGGGTCTCTCCTGTGGGAACGTTCTTGCACTTACTGAGCATGAAGAAAACTCTTTCTACACTCTGTAGAAGAGGCTATTTCTTCTATGTGTGGATCACCTGGTGGCTTGTAAGATCACTGGTGTTCGGCAAACGTCTTCCCTCGTTCAATGCAGAGTGATAAGAACGTTCTCATGTGTGCCATGCCTGGTGAAAACTCTTCCCACACTCATCACAGGTGTATGGTCTTTAACCCAGTGTGGATCATCATGTTTATTATCAAGCTCATCCTTTCGACAAAAGATGTACCACATTGTTGGCAACAGTGGATGTTTTCCTCCTGTGTGGATTAACTTGTGCCTACTGAGAGAGATTGTGTGTGTGTACGACAAACTCTTTTAAAAAATGTTTTACACACTCTGTACAAGGGGAAGGATCTTTCTCCTGTGTGGATCCATGCTGGTGCTTTATAAGATCTGCAGAGTGTGAAAACTCTGGATAAGAGCGTCTGCTAAATGACTTAAATGTAAATGTAAAACATACTCTCTCCACATTCAGTGCAGTGGTAGTGTTTTTCTCTTGCTTTTCATCTCCTTTGGATTTTCTAACCTT
>NW_025748311.1:30000-37004 GCF_021184085.1 Oncorhynchus gorbuscha | reverse complement strand
TTTATTCCTTCCTATACATCCCTTTCAATCTCTTCCTTCCTATACATCCCTTTATTTCCATCTTTCCTTCCTATACATCCTTTATTTCTTCCCATATCCCTTTATTTCCATCTCTTTCCTTCCTATACATCCCTTTTATTTCCTTTCTATACATCCCTTTATTTCCTTCCTTCCTATACATCCCTTTATTCCTTCATCCCTATACATCCCTTTATTTCAATCTCCCTTTCATCTTCCTTCCTTTATACATCCCTTTATTTCAATACTCCCTTTCCTTCCTTCCTATACATCCCTTTTATTTCCTTTTCTATACATCTCTTTTCCTTCCTATACATCCTTATTTATTTCCACCTCTTCTCTTTCCTTCCTATACATCCTTTATTTCAACATCTCTTCCTTCCTATACATTTCCTTCTTCCTTCATACATCCCTTTATTTCATATCCTCTTTCATCCCTTTATTCCTATACATCCCTTTATTTATTTTCATACTCTTATTTCAATCTCCTTCCTATACATCCCTTTATTTCATCTTTTCCTTCCTATTCCATTTATTTCCACCTCAAATCTCTTTCCTTCCTATACATCCCTTTTCCTATTTCCACCATCTTTTCCTTCCTATACATCCTTTATTTCAATCTCTTCCTTCCTATACATCCCTTTATTTCAATCTCTTTCCTTCCTATACATCCCTTTATTTCAATCTCTTTCCTTCCTATACATCCCTTTATTTCAATCTCTTTCCTTCCTATACATCCCTTTATTTCAATCTCTTTCCTTCCTATACATCCCTTTATTTCAATCTCTTTCCTTCCTATACATCCCTTTATTTCAATCTCTTTCCTTCATATACATCCCTTTATTTCCTTCCTATACATCCCTTTATTTCCATCTCTTTCCTTCCTATACATCCCTTTATTTTTATTTCCATTCCCTATACATCCCTTTATTACATCTCTTTCCATCTCTTCCTTCCTATACATCCCTTTTATTTCATACATCCCTCATTCCTTCCTATACATCCCTTTATTTCCAGTCTCTTTCCATTCCTTCCTATACATCCCTTTATTTCAATCTCTTTCCTTCATATATTTCATCCTTTCCTTTATTTCATTCTTCCTATACATCCCTTTATTTCCATTCCTTCCTTTCTATACATCCATTTATTTCCTTTTCACCATCCCTCATCTTTTCCTTCCTATACATCCCTTTTTTTCGATCTCTTTCCATCTCTTTTCCTATACATCCCTTTATTTCTTTCTATACCTTTATTTCCGTCCTTCCTTTATTTACATCCTTCCTATACATCCCTTTTATTTCTTCATTTCATTTCCTTCTTTCCTATACATCCTTTATTTTTTTCTATACATCCCTTTATTTCCCTTCCTTCCTATACATTCTCTTTCCTTCCTTCCTATACATCCTCTTTATTTTTTCTATACATCTCTTCCTCCTTTATTCCTTCCTATACATCCTTTTCCTTCCTATACATCCCTTTATTTCAATCTCTTCCTTCCTATACATCCCTTTATTTTCAATCTCTTTCCTTCCTATACATCCCTTTATTTCCTTTTCCTTCCTATTCCTTTATTTCCTCTTACATCCCTTTATTTTCAATCTCTTTCCTTCTTCCTATACATCCCTTTATTTTTCCTTCCTATACATCCTTTATTTTTATTTCATCTCTTTCCTTCCTATACATCCCTTTATTTCCTTCCTATACATCCCTTTATTTCTTTCTTCCTATACATCCCTTTTCAATTTTCATTCCTTCCTCTTTTTCCTATACATCCCTTTATTTCCATCCTCTATACGTCCTTTCCCTAACATCCCTTTATTTCCATTTCCTTCCTATACATCCCTTTTATTTCTTCCTATACATCCTTTATTTACATCCCTTCCTATTTATTTCGTCTCTTTCCTTCCTATACATCCCTTTATTTCAATCCATCCTTTATTTCCTATATACATCCCTTTATTTTTCATACATCCCTTTGTTTTCATACATCCCTTTATTTACTTTTTTCTTCCTATACATCCCTTTATTTCCATCTCTTTCCTTCCTATACATCCCTTTATTTTCCTATACATCCTTTATTTTTTCCTTCCTATCCATTTATTTCATCCCTTTTATTTTCCTTTCCTATACATCCCTTTATTTCCATCTCTTTCCTTACCTTTATACATCCCTTTATTTCCTTTTTCCTTCCTATACATACATCCCTTTATTCCATCTCTTTCCTTCCTATACATCCCTTTATTTCCATCTCTTTCCTTCCTATACATCCCTTTATTTCCTTCCTATACATCTTCCTATACATCCCTTTATTTCCATTCCATCTCTTTCCTTCCTATACATCCCTTTATTTCCTTTCTTCCTTACATCCCTTTATTTCAATCTCTTCCTTCCTATACATCCCATACATCCCTTTTCCTTCCTATTTCCCCTTTATTTCTTTCCTTTCCATTTACATCCCTTTATTTCCATCATCCCTTTATTTCCTTTCTTCCTATAAAATTTTACCCTCCTTTCCTTTCCTTTATTTCCCTTCCTATACATCCCTCCATCCATCTCTTTCCTCCTATACATCCCTTTTCCTCTCATCCTATTTCCATCCCTTTATTTTCCTTCCTATACATCCTTTATTTCCATCTCTTTCCTTCCTATACATCCCTTTATTTCCTTTCTATACATCCCTTTATTTCCATCTCTTTCCTTCCTATACATCCCTTTATTTCAATCGCTTTCCTTCCTATACATCCCTTTATTTCCATCTCTTTCCTTCCTATACATCCCTTTATTTCCTTTCTATACATCCCTTTATTTCCATCTCTTTCCTTCCTATACATCCCTTTATTTCCTTTCTATACATCCCTTTATTTACATCTCTATTTGATTGATTAATCAGTTATAATTTTATCAGCAGCTTGTGTCTGAGTGGGTATACACCTGGATGGGTATAGAGTCTGTGTGGATAGTCTGTGGGAAAGGAAGATCAGTAGCTGTTTGCCATTTAACAGTCTTATGGCCAGGGGATAGAAGTTGTTCAGGAGTCTGTTAATCTGAGCCTTGATGCACCGGGACCGTCTGCCAGATGGGAGCATGGAGAACAGTCCGTGTCTCGGGTGACTGGATTCTTTAGCAATTATTTGGGCCTTTCTCAGACACCACCTGGCATGTGCTTCCTGGATGGATGGTAGCTCACCCCCAGTGATTCGCTGGGTTGTCCGCACCACCCTCTGTAGGGCCTTCCGGTCGAGGGTGGTGCAGTTGCCATACCAGATGGTGATACAACCAGTCAGGATGCTCACGATGGTGCAGCTGTAAAAGTTGGTGAGGATTTGAGAGGCCAAACTGTTTCAGCCTCCTGAGGGAGAGGAGCGTTGCTATGCCTCCTTCACGACTGTTCTAGTGTGAGGGGGCGTTAAGTCCTCAGTGACGTGGACACAGAGGAACCGTGTTCAGTCCTCAGTGACGTGGACACAGAGGAACCATGTTCAGTCCTCAGTGACGTGGACACAGAGGAACCGTGTTCAGTCCTCAGTGACGTGGACACAGAGGAACCGTGTTCAGTCCTCAGTGACGTGGACACAGAGGAACCATGTTCAGTCCTCAGTGACGTGGACACAGAGGAACCGTGTTCAGTCCTCAGTGACGTGGACACAGAGGAACCATGTTCAGTCCTCAGTGACGTGGACACAGAGGAACCATGTTCAGTCCTCAGTGACGTGGACACAGAGGAACCATGTTAAATCCTCAGTGACGTGGACACAGAGGAACCATGTTAAATCCTCAGTGACGTGGACACAGAGGAACCATGTTCAGTCCTCATTGACGTGGACACGGAGGAACCATGTTAAGTCCTCAGTGACGTGGACACAGAGGAACCATGTTCAGTCCTCAGTGACGTGAACACGGAGGAACCATGTTCAGTCCTCAGTGACGTGGACACGGAGGAGTGAACACGGAGGAACCATGTTCAGTCCTCAGTGACGTGGACACGGAGGAACCATGTTCAGTCCTCAGTGACGTGGACACAGAGGAACCATGTTCAGTCCTCAGTGACGTGAACACGGAGGAACCATGTTCAGTCCTCAGTGACGTGGACACAGAGGAACCATGTTAAATCCTCAGTGACGTGGACACAGAGGAACCATGTTCAGTCCTCAGTGACGTGGACACAGAGGAACCATGTTAAATCCTCAGTGACGTGGACACAGAGGAACCATGTTCAGTCCTCATTGACGTGGACACGGAGGAACCATGTTCAGTCCTCAGTGACGTGGACACAGAGGAACCATGTTCAGTCCTCAGTGACGTGAACACGGAGGAACCATGTTCAGTCCTCAGTGACGTGGACACGGAGGAACCGTGTTCAGTCCTCATTGACGTGGACACAGAGGAACCGTGTTCAGTCCTCAGTGATGTGGACACAGAGGAACCGTGCTCAGTCCTCAGTGACGTGGACACAGCGGAACTGTGTTCAGTCCTCAGTGACGTGGACACAGCGGAACCGTGTTCAGTCCTCAGTGACGTGGACACAGCGGAACCGTGTTCAGTCCTCAGTGACGTGGACAGGTTCTATAGCCAGGTTAGAATGTGGACGGGTCCAGCAGGTAAATATCCAGACGAGACACATACGGAAGGCTGGCGGTCAGCACTGTGGCCAGACAGACACAAATACAGGAAAAGACAGACTGACCACAACCTAGCCAAGCAGAAGAGGGGAGAGAAAGAGGGGAGAGAGGGAGGGAAGAGGGGGAGAGGGAGCGACAGACAGGCGGATGTGTCTGCTAACTAGCCATTGGTAAGCCCTGTATCACCATGACAATGGTGTGGGTTCTTTGATGAGTGGTACTTTCAGAGAGAGACAGAGAAATAGAGAAAAGACAAAGAGAGATAGAGGGCCAGAGACAGGGAGAGGGAGAGAAAGACAGAGAGAGGTGCACCAGAACAAAATATGATGTCATAGTGCCAAGTTAGAAGAGTGTATTGTTTGTCATCACGGGTTGTGGCTGGAGAGAAAAGTACAAACATCCACACACACACATGCACACACAAACATACACAATAAAACACAAACACACATAGGCGTGCAGGCACACACCCACTGACAAGCACACACACAAAAATATAAACAGGCACACAAACATCCTCAAACATACACAAACAAATTAAAAGTAAACACACAATAAGACAAACATATTGCCACATTTAGCCTACAGACAAAGACATACACAGACTCACAAAAATGTGCCTACTTGTTTAAATACCAACACACACCCACACACGCACACACGGCGTAAAGTCCCCACAGTGAGTGATTCATTAAAAACACTTCTGCCTAGCTTTCAGTAGTACATTATGTTTATCTTTCTTGTGGAAGTCTGCATTCCATATACAGTGCCTTCAGAAATATCACATTTACATTAGTATTCACACCCCAGAGTCAGTACTTTGGAAAGGACCTTTGGCAGCGATTAACTGTGAGAATTTCTGGGTAAGTGTCTAAGAGATTTCAAACCTGGATTGTACAACATTTGCCCATTAGTCTTTCCAAAATTCTTCAAGCTCTGTCAAATTGGTTGTTGATCATTGCTAGACAACCATTTTCAGGTCTTGCCATAGATTTTCAAGTAAATTTAAGTCAAAACTGTAACTCGGCCATTCAGAGGCATTCACTGCCTTCTCGGTAAACAACTCCCGTGTAGATTTGGGCCTTGTGCTTCCGGTTATTGTCCTGCTGAAAGGTGAATTCATCTCTCAGTGTCTGGCGGAAAGCAGATTGAAAAAGGTTTACCTCTAGGAATTTGCCTGTGCTTAGCTCCGTTTCTTTTTTATCCTGAAAAACTCCATAGTCCTTAACAATCACAAGCATACCCATAACTTTATGCAGTCACTACCATGCTTGAAAATATAGAGAGTGGTACTCAGAAATGTGTTCTATTGGATTTGCCCCAAACATTTACATTTACATTTAAGTCAGGACATAAAGTTCCTTGCTTAACAACATTTTCTGCAGTATTACTTCAGTGTTTTTGAATATTTGTATTCTGTACAGGCTTCCTTCTTTTCACTCTGTCATTTAAGTTAGTATTGTGGAGTAACTACAATACTGTTAATCCATCCTCAGTTTTCTTCTATCACAGCCATTAAACTCTGTAACTGTTTTAAAGTCATCATTGGCCTGATGGTGAAATCCCTGAGTGGTTTCCTTCCTCTCAGGCAACTGAGTTAGGAAGGACGCCTGTATCTTTGTAGTGACTGGGTGTATTGATACACCATCCAAAGTGTAATTAATAACTTCACCATAATCAAAAGGATATTCAATATCTGATTTTTATTATTTTAACCCATCTACCAATAGGTGCCATTGTTTGCAAGGTATTAGCAACCTCCCTGGTCTTTGTGGTTGAATCTGTGTTTGAAATTCACTGGCCGACTGTGGGACCTTAACAGAGATGAGGTAGGTAGTCATCAAAAATCATGTTAAACACTATTATTGCACACACAGAGTGAGTCCATGCAACTTATGTGAATTGTTAAGCACATTTTTACTCCTGAACTTATTTAGGCTTGACATAACAAAAGGATTGAATACTTATTGACTGAAGACATTTGAGCTTTCCATTTTTAATGAATTGGTAAACATTTTGAAAAACCTAATTCCACGTTGACATCATGGGATATTGTGTGTAGACCAGTGACACAAACCTCTACATTGAATCCATTTTAAATAGAGACTGTAACACAACAACATGTGGAAGAAGTCAAGGGGTGTGAATACTTTCTGAAGGCACTGTACAGACCAGCAGCACAGACCAAGTCAAAGACTCCACTATACTGTACAGACACACACAGGTCTGTGTTGCTGGTCTGTACAGTGCCAAGTCAAAGACTCCACTATACTGTCCAGACACACACAGGTCTGTGTTGCTGGTCTGTACAGTGCCAAGTCAAAGACTCCACTATACTGTCCAGACACACACAGGTCTGTGTTGCTG
>NW_025748311.1:0-25000 GCF_021184085.1 Oncorhynchus gorbuscha | reverse complement strand
CCGGTCACTGAGCTATAACCGGAACCAGGAAAAGGAGCAACAACATTACAAGGAAATCCAGTCCATCCATCTCTTTCTGTCACCATCCCTCTATCTACACTCAACTCCCTCTCCTTTCCTTCAACATCAGTCACTTCTTTAGCTTCATTCTCTTCTCTACATCCACCCCTTTCCTTTCCTCCCTTCTCTACATCCACCCCTTTCCTTTCCTCCCTTCTCTACAGCCACCCCTTTCCTTTCCTCCCTTCTCTACAGCCACCCCTTTCCTTTCCTCTCTTTTCTACATCCACCCCTTTCCTTTCCTCTCTTCTCTACATCCACCCTTTTCCTTTCCTCCCTTTTCTACAGCCACCCCTTTCCTTTCCTCTCTTTTCTACATCCACCCCTTTCCTTTCCTCTGTTTTCTACATCCACCCCTTTCCTTTCCTCTGTTTTCTACAGCCACCCCTTTCCTTTCCTCCCTTCTCTACAGCCACCCCTTTCCTTTCCTCTCTTTTCTACATCCACCCCTTTCCTTTCCTCTCTTTTTTTCTACATCCACCCCTTTCCTTTCCTCTCTTTTCTACATCCACCCCTGTCCTCCCTTCTCTACATCCACCCCTGTCCTCCCTTCTCTACATCCACCCATTTTCTCTCTTCTCTACATCCACCCATTTTCTCTCTTCTCTACAGTCATGGCCAAAAGTTTTGAGAATGACACAAATATTAATTTCCACAAAGTTGTCAGCTTCAGTGTCTTTAGATATTTTTGTCAGATGTTACTATGGATTACTGAAGTATAATTACAAGCATTTCATAAGTGTCAAAGGCTTTTATTGACAATTACATGAAGTTGATGCCAAGAGTCAATATTTGCAGTGTTGACCCTTCTTTTTCAAGACCTCTGCAATCCACCCGGGCATGCTGTCAGTTAACTTCTGGGCCACATCCTGACTGATGGCAGCCCATTCTTGCATAATCAATGCTTGGAGTTTGTCAGAATTTGTGGGTTTTTGTTTGTCCACCCGCCGCTTGAGGATTGACCACAAGTTCTCAATGGGATTAAGGTCTGGGGAGTTTCCTGACCATGGACCAAATATGTCTATGTTTTGTTCCCTGAGCCACTTAGTTATCACTTTTGCCCTATGGCAAGGCGCTCCATCATGCTGGAAAAGGCATTGTTCATCACCAAACTGTTCCTGGATGGTTGGGAGAAGTTGCTCTCGGAGGATGTGTTGGTACTATTCCTTATTCATGGCTGTGTTCTTAGGCAAAATTGTGAGTGAGCACACTCCCTTGGCTGAGAAGCAACCCCACACATGAATGGCCTCAGGATGCTTTACTGTTGGCGTGACACAGGACTGATGGTAGCGCTCACCTTGTCTTCTCCGGACAAGCTTTTTCCCGGATGCCACAAAAATATCGGAAAGGGGATTCATCAGAGAAAATGACTTTACCCCAGTCCTCAGCAGTCCAATTCCTGTACCTTTTGCAGAATATCAGTCTGTCCCTGATGTTTTTCCTGGAGAGAAGTGGCTTCTTTGCTGCCCTTCTTGACACCAGGCCATTCTCCAAAAGTATTCGCCTCACTGTGCATGCAGATGCACTTACACCTGCCTGCTGCCATTCCTGAGCAAGCTCTGTACTGGTGGTGCCCCGATCTCGCAGCTGAATCAACTTTAGGAGATGGTCCTGGCGCTTGCTGGACTTTCTTAGGCACCTGAAGCCTTCTTCACAACAATTGAACTGCTCTCCTTGAAGTTCTTGATCCGATAAATGGTTGATTTGTGCAAAGCAATGACGACGGCGCGTGTTTCCTTGCAGGTAACCATGGTTGATAGAGGAAGAACAATGATTCCAAGCACCACCCTCCTTTTGAAGTTTAATCAACTCAATCAGCATGACAGAGTGATCTCCAACCTTGTCCTCGTCAACACTCACACCTGTGTTAGCGAGAGAATCACTGACGTGATGTCAGCTGGTCCTTTTGTGGCAGGGCTGAAATGCAAATGTTTTTTGGGGGATTCAGTTCATTTACATGGCAAGGAGGGACTTCGCAATGAATTACAATTAATCTGATCACTCTTCATAACATTCTGGAGTATATGCAAATTGCCATTCCTACAAACTGAGGCAGCAGACTTGGTGAAAATGTATATTTGTGTCATTCTCAAAACTTTTGCCACGATCCACCCCTTTTCTCTTTCCTCACTTCTTTCCCCCTCTCTATTTGTGACACACGCCATATCCTTCTCATTCTTCCCCCCCTCCATATTTCTCCACTAAATTCATTAACCTTCCACACCTCTCATTAGTATTTTCTCGATTCATCCCTCCATCCTGTTGAACCAGACAGAATATTCTAGGAATGTCTGGGAGGAAAATAACACTGTTCATTATAACCCTGTAGACAGCAGCAGCACTCCATCAGAGATCATAGACAACCCTCAACCACCACCTCCTATATACCTACCCTCTTCATGACCACTCCTCCTCCACCTCTACTCCCATAGCCCTTCTCCTCTCGACTCCCTCCCATAGCCCTTCTCCTCTCGACTCCCTCCCATAGTCCTTCTCCTCTCGACTCCCTCCCATAGTCCTTCTCCTCTCGACTCCCTCCCATAGCCCTCCTCCTCTCGACTCCCTCCCATAGCCCTTCTCCTCTAGACTCCCTCCCATAGCCCTCCTCCTCTCGACTCCCTCCCATAGCCCTCCTCCTCTCGACTCCCTCCCATAGCCCTTCTCCTCTCGACTCCCTCCCATAGCCCTTCTCCTCTCCCCCAAAACACCCATATTTCTCCTAGTTTTCAGTAAATAAAAATGGCTGAAACAGCAGAAGCACCGTCTGCCATATAGTTGGGGTTAGAGCTACAGTCTCACAGGGGACCCACAGCAGATGTGTGTGTGTGTGTGTGTACAGCAGAGTGCATGCTTCAGTGTGTGGAGTGACAGACCGACGGGCGATCTGATCCACTCCCCCAACCCGACACACACACTCCCACAGAGGAAAAAGACAGAGATGTATATGTATGTTTTAGGGTTCTTTTGAAGAGAACCCCCCCCCCACCCATTTTGCACGCAGGGTTGTGGTTACGTTTTCAGCAAGCTTCGAGTCTCACACAAACACTCAACAAATGCGTGCGCACACACACACACACACACACACACACACACTTCCCCCCCCCACACACACACACACACACACAATCATCTGCTCGAATTACAACGGAATTGTTCGATCAGACACATTCTCAGTGTATCATTCTCTCTCTCTGTCACTAAATCCCTCTCTCTGTCACTAAATCTCTCACTACATCTCTCTCTCTGTCACTAAATCTCTCTCTCTGTCACTAAATCTCTCACTACATCTCTCTCTCTGTCACTAAATCTCTCTCTCTGTCACTAAATCTCTCACTACATCTCTCTCTCTGTCACTACATCTCTCTCTCTGTCACTAAATCTCTCACTACATCTCTCTCTCTGTCACTAAATCTCTCTCTCTGTCACTACATCTCTCTCTCTGTCACTAAATCTCTCACTACATCCCTCTCTCTGTCACTAAATCTCTCTCTCTGTCACTACATCTCTCTCTCTGTCACTAAATCTCTCACTACATCTCTCTCTCTGTCACTAAATCTCTCTCCCTGTCACTACATCTCTCATCTCTCTCACTACATCGCCCTCTCTCTGTCACTACATCTCTCTCTCTCTGTCACTACATCTCTCTCTCTCTCACTACATCTCTCTCTCTCTGTCACTACATCTCTCTCTCTCTGTCACTACATCTCTCTCTGTCACTACATCTCTCTCTCTCTGTCACTACATCTCTCTCTCTCTCACTACATCTCTCTCTCTCTCACTACATCTCTCATCTCTCTCACTACATCTCTCTCTGTCACTACATCTCTCTCTCTCTGTCACTACATCTCTCTCTCTCTCTCTCACTACATCTCTCTCACTACATCTCTCTCTCTCTGTCACTAAATCTCTCTCTCTGTCACTAAATCTCTCTCTCTCACTACATCTCTCTCTCTCTGTCACTAAATCTCTCTCTCTGTCACTAAATCTCTCTCTCTCACTACATAGCTCTCTCGCTACATATCTCTCTCTATCACTAAACCGCTCTCTCTCACTACATATCTCTCTCTCACTAAATCTCTCTCACAATCTCTCTCTCTCACTAAATCTCTCTCTCTCACTACATATCTCTCTCTCTCTGTCACTAAATCTCTCTCTCTCACTACTTATCTCTCATATCTCTCTCTCTGTGTGTGTGTGTGTGTGTGTGTGTGTGTGTGTGTGTGTGTGTGTGTGTGTGTGTGTGTGTGTGTGTGTGTGTGTGTGTGTGTGTGTGTGTGTGTGTGTGTGTGTGTGTGTGTGTGTGTGTGTGTAAAATGGGAGCTGAACACACAAGACAGTCAAGTACAGCAGCAGGCCTACAACTAGCAGTGTAAAACTACAAACACCATATATCCCGTTTAAATACCCAAATCAGTGGAATAAGTTCAGCATGGTTCAGTTCAGCTGGCGCCGAACCAAACAACTGTGCTTGCATACAACCTTAAAAGACCTTTGCTTGAAATACAATAAAAAAAGGAGGCAATAGTACTGTTTGTCCATTTTGAAATGCCATAGTCATTTAACACTTCCTTATAATATAACTCAAGAAATGTGTAATTCATTTTGACGTTTATTGCCGAGGAGATCTTAGTTGCGCGATTTACATCTAAGATGTTTGGTGCAATATTTCTTAATGAAAAATTTTGCACGAAAATAAGTTCTCTTTTTGAATGACAACAATGACTTTATTGAAGAATCCCTACTGACCAATCACCAATGAAGGGACATAGAAAATGTTGTGTGCCCGAACAGCCGTGGAAAAAACACACTGAAGACCAAAACGAACAAAAAAAATAAAAATGTGGTCATAATATACAGTAATGCACAAACTCTGCCAAACGGTTTTGTCTGGGAAGCATGAGGACGCCTTAACACGGCACATTCTATTGGCCCAACTGCAGGTGGGAAAAATATAATAAATATGAACCATGTTACCAAGACTACGAACCCCATGACCACCTGTAGACTAGTATCCAAAACTACAATTCCCATGTTTGTTTGTATCAGGCGTCGTGTTAACGCAGGCTTTGTGTTTGTCACGCAGAAATGGAAAGATAAAACGCCTAAGAAATGTCTTGATACATTTTTGAAAAACAAATCTAAAATGCTTCTTATTACACATTTTGCTCGGCTTGTGTCGGGCTTCACTCTAAACGATGAATGGAAAAGGACACATTTTGCTCGGCTTGTGTCGGGGCTTCACTCTAAACGATGAATGGAAAAGGACACATTTTGCTCGGCTTGTGTCGGGGCTTCACTCTAAACGATGAATGGAAAAGGACACATTTTGCTCGGCTTGTGTCGGGGCTTCACTCTAAACGATGAATGGAAAGGACACATTTTGCTCGGCTTTGTGTCGGGGCTTCACTCTAAACGATGAATGGAAAAGGACACATTTTGCTCGGCTTGTGTCGGGGCTTCACTCTAAACGATGAATGGAAAAGGACACATTTTGCTCGGCTTGTGTCGGAGCTTCACTCTAAACGATGAATGGAAAAGGACACATTTTGCTCGGCTTGTGTCGGGGCTCCACTCTAAATGATCAACAGAGAGTGCTCTGACTGCTAGTTTACTTACGCGTGTCTGCCAGCCAAATAGCGTTGCACTTCTGTTGTCATCCGATGAAATGATCATCTGCCGAATGTGTTGCACTAATGTATGTTGTGTGGAGACGACACGCCCATATCACTCTATTCAAACAACAACAACAAAAAGCGGTTGACTTACAATATAAAACACAGGTCAAATGTTTTGAAACGGGAGACTTCTGATTTCTGAAAGCGACCCCTGTCGTACTATAGCCTACATGCTGAAGACGATGGGGAGTGTACTGTAGTAGACATTGTCCACTGACAAGAGTTTTCCCATCTCCCTAATGGTTAAGGTTAGGGGTTGGGAAATCTGATCCTAGATCTGTGGTTAGGTGCAAAGAGTGATGGTGAGGAGGTTATTTCATCACTCGATCACTTTGATGCTTCTGATCACTTTGATCAACTCTAGAGCTGCTACAGCCATCTTTCCTGTGGTCTCCGTGGTTACGCTGCCATGATGGGCTCATCTGGAACACATATGGCCAGAACTTGTGAGCTCAACATACACACACCACACCGCATGCATGTACACACACACACACACACACACACACACACACACACACACACACACACACACACACACACACACACACACACACACACACACACACACACACACACACACACACACACACACACACACACACACACACACACCCCTCAGGTCCCCAAGTAGGAGTGTTGGTCGTGGGAGAGAGACTTACAGACCCACAGTGCTTACAGACGGGAGGAACTCATCCTTCCCATGCCTCCATGGAGCTGAGTGAAGAAACACTGTGTGTGTGTGCGTGTGTGTGTTAGCGAGCGAGTGTGTGTGTCTGAGAGTTTGTCCTCTCTCAAGACTTCTTCTCCCCAGACCAATCTCCGTAGCCAACAAGCTCTCACAGTCTCATTGCAGAATCCGTCGTTTGTCCATAAACGTCAAATTCTGAAGGTTAAGTTTAGACATTAATTCTGAATGGTTAAGGTAAGGGTTAAGGTTTGGAACGTGTGCCTAGCACTGGGATTGAAAACGTGACCCTCATGGATTGGCGTATGCCGTAAACTCCAGCTTCAACTGGAAAATCCCAAGTCTACTTGATGGTAATAGCGCTCACTGTGGCCCTTAGTGGCCGGTTTTGAAATCATCTCCACACGTCCTGCTTACATGGACGCACATTGAATTTCGCAGTTGATCTTGAGCGAACGCCGATCAGACATCTAACTAAACCCTCACATCTCTGGAGAAATACACTGGTCATCTTTGGCTCAAGCATACACACATAACACACACACACACACACACACACACACACACACACACACACACACACACACACACACACACACACACACACACACACACACACACACACACACACACACACACACACACACACACACACACACACACACACACGACACACACAGGCTCCCTGAAGCACATCTAAAGTCACTGCCTCAATCCTACCTGCCCATGGAAACAAGCAGCAAATCACACACTCTCTGCTCAGTGTGTGTGTGTGTGTCTGAAGTTTTATTGGTCGTACAGGACAAACAAGGTCTAACTAAATGCTTACTTGCAGGTTCCTTCTCAACAATGAAACAAAAATTAGAAATAAAAGATAAGAATACAAACAAAGTAAATGTCTCAGTAGAATAGAATAAACATTGTAGCATAAGAATAATACAGGAAGGCACAATGTATATCCCAATATTTACACACGCTTTGGGGAAGATTGGGATTGGGGGGGCAAGGGTTTAAATTGTGCAGTATTTAACAGTCATAATAAGAGTCTGGTAGCAGCAGTTGTGAAGTATGTAATATGAATGTGTGTGTGTGTGTGTGTGCATGTGTGGTAAGGTGCGGAGAATCAGAGCAGGTGGTCAGTCCAGTACAATGGCTTGTAGATGGAAACTGTCTCTGATCCTGTTGGTATTAGACCTCATTCTCCGATACCGTCTGCCCGATGGGAAGGGACTGAACAGTTTCTGGGGTGTGTGAGGTCCTTGATGATGCTGCAGACCTTTTTTAGAGTAGATGTCCTGGATGGGTGGGAGCACGGTCCCAGCGATGTACTGGAACATCTTCACCACCCGCTGGAGGGCCTTGCAGCCGTAGACGGTGCAATTCCTGTACCAAGCCGTGATGCAACCGGTCAGGATACTCTTGATGGTGCAGCAGTAGTATTTTGAGAGGACCTGGGGTGGCATGCCAAATTTCTTCAGCCGCTTTAGGAAGTAGAGACGCTGCTGCGCTCTCTTGACAAGAATGGTGGTGTTGTTGGTCCATGTCAAGTCCTCGGTGATGTGGACATCAAGGAATTTTAAACTGCTGACTCTCTCTACTGCAGTCCTGTTGATCAGGGCATGTTCCCTCTTCTGCTTCCTGAAGTAATTTGTTTTGCTGACATTGAGGGATAGGTTGTTATCCTGGCACCACAATGCCAGTTCACTTATGGTGCGGTGCAAAGCCATGCAGTCGTGGGTGAACAGAGAGTACAGCAAAGGGCTGAGAACACACCCCTGGGGGGCCCGGTGTTAAGAGTCAGTGTAGAGGTGGTGTTGTTGCCAATCCTCACAGCTTGTGGTCTGCCTGTCAGATGTCCAGGATCCAGTTGCAGAGGGTGGTGTCCAGAACCAGGGCTCTGAGCTTGGTGTCGAGCTTCGAGGAACAATAGTGTTGAATGCTAAACTTCAGTCATTGAACAGCATTCTCAAATAGGTGTTCCTCTTGTCCAGATGTGTTATGGCCATGTAAATAGCATTCAAATGGCATGTTCCGTGGAATCGTTTGGAGGCAAATTGGAGTGGGTCCAGTGTGCCTGGCATGCTGGCCTTAATGTGGGCCATGAGCCTTTCCATTTGTCTTACATCATTCATATGGTGTTAGGCTTTGGCGTATGTGTGTGTGTGTGTGTTATAAACATCTTTATAACATACACACATCTCTCTCTTCACAACACTTCCAGCTTTAATGGACACATACGCACAGACGGACACACTGTCTCAATCAAACACCCTCACACCCTCTATGCATCCCCACTCTGCAGTGCTCACATGTTCTCTCTCTCTGTCAGACACAGGACAGTCTTTGTTCCCATTGTTCCACAGTAAATACACACTCAATATTTACCTAGCACCCAACCAACCACCAACACACTCCCCACTCCCATCCATAACCCCACGCTCACCTTGCACACTCATGTACAAACACACACATACATGCATGCATATGCAGACACATATGTTAGTATGCAAGTACATACACATGTAGCTGCATGCATAAACACATGTACATTAGTACGCATACACATACGCAAACCACAGCCTCACTCTCTCATACTCTCTCATGGACACACATTAACCTCAGACTTGCCACACTTTCAAACAAAGCAAAGTCAAACCAGGAGAGATTTCAGTCCTGCTTCACTTTTTGGAATTCTTTCATTCACCCCCAGTTTCCCAGAGGAAGTTGGACATTCCTGGGTAATCCTGACGACGTTGCCTTTGGTTCTGTTCCAGAACGTTGGGCATGTTTGTTTTACGTAACCCTATCCACAGGTCAATGTTGAGCTTATTTATGGGCTTACTGTTAGCATTGTTTTGGAAGGGCTGGATTTCTGTGTGTGTGTGTGTGTGTGTGTGTGTGTGTGTGTGTGTGTGTGTGTGTGTGTGTGTGTGTGTGTGTGTGTGTGTGTGTGTGTGTGTGTGTGTGTGTGTGTGTGTGTGGGGGGTTATTGTTTAGGAGAGGGAAGCTCTTGAGATTGTTCAGTGGGGTTTCCTCGTGTCCTCATTTGAAGGGTTGACGGTAATGGGGGGAAAGCCCTCGAAAGCAAACAATGAGTGCTTGTGTGTGTGTGTGTGTGTGTGTGTGTGTGTGTGTGTGTGTGTGTGTGTGTGTGTGTGTGTGTGTGTGTGTGTGTGTGTGTGTGTGTGTGTGTGTGTGTGTGTGTGTGTGTGTGTGTGTGTGTGTGTGTGTGTGTGTGTGAGAGAATGCATACCTGTATGTGTGCATGTGTAGGTGTGTGTGTGTTGTGCATGCATACGTGTGTAGGTGTGTGTGTGTGTGTTGTGCATGCATACGTGTGTAGGTGTGTGTGTGTCTGTTGTGCATGCATACATGTGTAGGTGTGTGTGTGTTGTGCATGCATACGTGTGTAGGTGTGTGTGTGTGTTGTGCATGCATACTTGTGTAGGTGTGTGTGTGTTGTGCATGCATACTTGTGTAGGTGTGTGTGTTGTGCATGCATACGTGTGTAGGTGTGTGTGTGTTGTGCATGCATACGTGTGTAGGTGTGTGTGTGTTGTGCATGCATACTTGTGTAGGTGTGTGTGTGTTGTGCATGCATACGTGTGTGCGTGTGATTCTGGCTGCGGTGGATTGGCGCATATTTTTGGATAGTTCCATGAAAAGGCTAAGTCAACATTGTGTGTGTGTGTGGAATGGCTGGGCCTTCTCTCCTTCACAGATTTGCACACAGACATGGTTCCTAGTACCATAACACTCATACAGTACCTGTGGCTCTACAAACCCAGACAAGCAGCCCGCAAAAACAGACAAGGGCCCCTGTTAACCACATTAGGGCCCCTATAAACCACAAGCTAAAGAAAGGGGCCCATAGTTAGTCCAGGTAACCCAGGTCCCAGACAAGGGCTCTGCTACGCAGACGCTTCCTCTGCCTCTGGATACAACCACAGGGACATTTCCTTATCACGTGTCTCTGTGTGTGTGTGTGTGTGTCTCCGTGTGTCTCCGTGTGTCTCCGTGTGTGTGTGTGTGTGTGTGTGTGTGTGTGTGTGTGTGTGTGTGTGTGTGTGTGTGTGTGTGTGTGTGTGTGTGTGTGTGTGTGTGTGTGTGTGTGTGTGTGTGTGTGTGTGTGTGTGTGTGTGTGTGTGTGTGCGCGCATATGGACATGTTTAACTGTACTTGTGGGGACCAGAAGTACTCAAAGAATATTAAACGAAAAACAATTTGACAAACTGGGGACATTTTACTGGTCCCCACAAGGAAAAGGGCTATTTCTAGGGGGTTTAGAATTAGTGTGAGGGTTAGGGGTTAAAGGTTAAGTTTTGGAGTGAAGGCTACAGTTAGGGTTAAGGTTAAGGAAAATAGGATTTTGAAGGGGATAAATTGTGTCCCCACAAGGTTTGTGAAACAAGACTGTGTGTGTGTGCATGCATACGTGTGTAGGTGTGTGTTGTGCATGCATACGTGTGTAGGTGTGTGTGTGTTGTGCATGCATACGTGTGTAGGTGTGTGTGTGTTGTGCATGCATACGTGTGTAGGTGTGTGTGTGTTGTGCAAGCATACGTGTGTAGGTGTGTGTGTGTTGTGCATGCATACGTGTGTAGGTGTGTGTGTTGTGCAAGCATACGTGTGTCGGTGTGTGTGTGTTGTGCATGCATACGTGTGTAGGTGTGTGTGTGTTGTGCAAGCATACGTGTGTCGGTGTGTGTGTGTTGTGCATGCATACGTGTGTAGGTGTGTGTGTTGTGCAAGCATACGTGTGTCGGTGTGTGTGTGTTGTGCATGCATACGTGTGTAGGTGTGTGTGTGTTGTGCAAGCATACGTGTGTCGGTGTGTGTGTGTTGTGCATGCATACGTGTGTAGGTGTGTGTGTGTTGTGCATGCATACGTGTGTAGGTGTGTGTGTGTTGTGCATGCATACGTGTGTAGGTGTGTGTGTGTTGTGCATGCATACGTGTGTAGGTGTGTGTGTGTTGTGCATGCATACGTGTGTAGGTGTGTGTGTGTTGTGCAAGCATACGTGTGTAGGTGTGTGTGTGTTGTGCATGCATACGTGTGTAGGTGTGTGTGTTGTGCAAGCATACGTGTGTCGGTGTGTGTGTGTTGTGCATGCATACGTGTGTAGGTGTGTGTGTGTTGTGCAAGCATACGTGTGTCGGTGTGTGTGTGTTGTGCATGCATACGTGTGTAGGTGTGTGTGTTGTGCAAGCATACGTGTGTCGGTGTGTGTGTGTTGTGCATGCATACGTGTGTAGGTGTGTGTGTGTTGTGCAAGCATACGTGTGTCGGTGTGTGTGTGTTGTGCATGCATACGTGTGTAGGTGTGTGTGTGTTGTGCATGCATACGTGTGTAGGTGTGTGTGTGTTGTGCATGCATACGTGTGTGCGCGGGATTCTGGCTGCGGTGGATTGGCGCATATTTTTGGAGAGTTCCATGAAAAGGCTAAGTCAACATTGTGTGTGTGTGTGTGTGTGTGTGTGTGCGCGTTTCTGTGTCTGTGAATACATGAGTCTGCTTGTGCACGTGTGCTTCTGTGTGTATCGGATGGTGTGTTCACCATCGTTGCATTCATTTGACCAGTGTTGTACCTTTCCCACCAATCCCTCTGTCAGAATAGCAGAATGGATGAGGCAGACGAATGTTCAGTGACTGTTATGGCTCTGGGGTTAATGTACCTGATCTTCATCCGTTTCACTGTGGGGGTTCCTCCGCAAACTGAACAGGCTACCTATACGGTAGCCTCAGGGGGGAGAGAGTATGAGTGCAGACACACACACGCACACACAATATTCACACGCTAGCGCACACACACACAGTGTGGGTGGGAACAGTGGTCTAAGGTGTACCCGAGAGAGTGGAGACACTAGGTTAACTGACTCCAGATTCCTGTTACGAGTGTAGAGAAACTACTGCTGGTATTAATACTGCTGACACAGCTATTATAGCTAATACCATAGTGAATACTAGTAGTTAAGGTTTAACTGCAGGGCATATGGGTTTGGGTATAATTCACGATGAGATTGGTATTTAATACTAATATTTGTGAAACACAATGCAATAATGTTTGGAAGAGAGGACCAGGTTATACTTAAAGGAAAGGGTCAGCCATTTTGAATGTTATATTGTTTTAGTGCATCTCTGAGTGATGTTCTATCGATTCCCTGGGTCATTTCATGTATATCTGGGTTATTGGGGTTCAAGCAGGCAGAAATCTGGCCGGTATGATGTAGCACCTTCTTCCTCCCGGGGAAGGACTGCCCGTTCCATGATCTCGCCATCACGGTCGACAACTCCATTGTGTCCTCCTCCCAGAGCGCCAAGAACCTTGGCGTGATCCTGGACAACACCCTGTCGTTCTCAACTAACATCAAGGCGGTGGCCCGTTCCTGTAGGTTCATGCTCTACAACATCCGCAGAGTACGACCCTGCCTCACACAGGAAGCGGCGCAGGTCCTAATCCAGGCACTTGTCATCTCCCGTCTGGATTACTGCAACTCGCTGTTGGCTGGGCTCCCTGCCTGTGCCATTAAACCCCTTCAACTCATCCAGAACGCCGCAGCCCGTCTGGTGTTCAACCTTCCCAAGTTCTCTCACGTCACCCCGCTCCTCCGTTCTCTCCACTGGCTTCCAGTTGAAGCTCGCATCCGCTACAAGACCATGGTGCTTGCCTACGGAGCTGTGAGGGGAACGGCACCTCAGTACCTCCAGGCTCTGATCAGGCCCTACACCCAAACAAGGGCACTGCGTTCATCCACCTCTGGCCTGCTCGCCTCCCTACCACTGAGGAAGTACAGCTCCCGCTCAGCCCAGTCAAAACTGTTCGCTGCCCTGGCCCCCCAATGGTGGAACAAACTCCCTCACGACGCCAGGACAGCGGAGTCAATCACCACCTTCCGGAGACACCTGAAACCCCACCTCTTTAAGGAATACCTAGGATAGGTTAAGTAATCCCTCTCACCCCACCCCCCTAAGTTTTAGATGCACTATTGTTAAGTGACTGTCCCACTGGATGTCATAAGGTGAATGCACCAATTTGTAAGTCGCTCTGGATAAGAGCGTCTGCTAAATGACTTAAATGTAATGTAAATGTAAGACTCACTACACTAGACGTTAATAAAAATACGACTTTTATAACGCAAAAAACGTCTTTCAATACATTTTCAATACTGGCCGATGACATAACTAGGGGTGATGTCTTCTCTCGAATGAGCCAATGATCTTTTATTTATATATATATATATATATATATATATATATATTCCTACCTCGAGAAATGTGTAATTTAACGGAAGGTCTGCCTCTTTAGTCCAGGGTGCATTGCATGGTGCCATTGCCAGAGATATTATAGAAAGGAGATAGGAATCCAATGAATGAAGGAACATTTGACTGTCGACCAATCACGTTTACATTGTCATGCTGCATCACACGGTTGCTAAGCTAATCATCACGCAGTCCCTTCTCAAAGTCTGTTTATATTGTATGTCGAGAAACATGCCTATTTTCCTCAAAAGTACGTAATGTCACAATTCAAAAGCTATACGATACTACCGATAGCAAGTTAATTATCTCAAATATTTGAAATGTTCTACTTCTTGATGACAAAATTCATGCTAATGTTCGGTCTTTGAGCTAGCGCACAATAGACTCCTATTCACTCCTTGAAGGATAGTGTTCCTTTTCCCAGAGTCGTCCAGAATGCACCGCGAGCCCCACTGCCGTAGCATGTGCAACTTTTCCCATCTACTCAAAAAGTATCTGCTGTTGCAAAATGTTAGACAGATTGATCTGCAGATTTAACATGGTGAGACTGTAGATTCCTAAATTCTAGCTGTAAAATTGCCTAAACAAACTGCACTAACTGGCTATGTTACAATAATACCAAAGACAATATCAGAATGTATGTAACTACATTTGCTAGCTAGCCATCCAGCCCATAGAGAGCATTGCATTGTGGATTTCGTATGCAATGCTCCAACACTATTATAAACTCCAAAATCAAACATTTGATCACAAAAATATTGTTCTCACATATTACTGTTATTTAACACTGTAAATGAAAGGAATTAGTGGTTTTGGGTGGATTTTTCATTTAATGAAAATACTCGTGCTCCTCTTTTACTGGTTAGTGTTTACTAATGACTGTCTTTGGATATAAATAACATAACAGTACCACTTTACCTCTCTTCCCTAAACCTAGCCATTATGATCTCACTGTGGGGCCGCCAGAGGGCCTCTTATCAGCTGTCACTCAGAAGCTTCCCTGCCGACCCTCCCCCACTCAACCCTCCCTAGTCTCTGATCTCAGCAGGTATGTGTGTGTGTGTGTGTGTGTGTGTGTGTGTGTGTGTGTGTGTGTGTGTGTGTGTGTGTGTGTGTGTGTGTGTGTGTGTGTGTGTGTGTGTGTGTGTGTGTGTGTGTGTGTGTGTGTGTGTGTGTGTGTGTGTGTGTGTGTGTGTGTGTGTGTGTGTGTGTGAGAGAGAGTGAGAGTGAGAGTGTGAGGGAGAGTGAGAGAGAGAGAGAGAGAGAGAGAGAGAGAGAGAGAGAGAGAGAGAGAGAGAGAGAGGGGTCTGTCTGTCACACTATGTGGGTTGCTCTCCGTCTCTTTTTATGCCTCACTCTCTCACTGTCTCTTCACATTCTGTCTTCCTGTCCATCAATGCTTCCATCCCTCAATATCACTCACTCCCTCTACCTGTTTTAAGGTTTCAATGTTAAGAGTACAAGATGACATTCCTAATTAATCAGTTTACACTGCTTTCTCTTAGTCCGTCTATCAGTTTCTATACATGAGCCTTCATTCTCTCTTTCTCACAGAGCCCCTCCCTCCCCCTCTAACATATACAGTGCGAAGGCCTGGGATTCATTAAGTTATTAATTCGATTGTGGTGACAAATCAACGGTGCTGCTAAAGAACGATAGGTCCCACCCTCTCTCCAGACCTCCAGGGAAGAGATCCCATTACCAGGAGAAAAGATCTACAGCAGCAGCTAACAACAACACAGCAGAGGAGAAAGTCAAGAGTCTGAGGAGAAAGAGTGAGTTTGGAGAATGGAGAGAGTGGTTGTGCATTGGTTACAGAGCATGAGGGTGAAGGGTAGAGAGTGTAGAGGAAAGAGGAGGGTAGAGGAGAGAGAGTAAGGGGGGGAGCACTTCCACTAACAGTTGAATAACGGTCTGCCGTGTGAAACCCTTTCACACCAATGATGAGAACAATATTGCAGAACTTATAGTCAACTACATGCGCACACACCAAACTCAAAACACACACACAGAACACCAAACAACACAAAACTACTTTAATCAGTGTGTCTGCAGGGTGTGTGTCTGCAGGGTGTGTGTCTGCAGGGTGTGTGTCTGCAGGGTGTGTGTCTGCAGGGTGTGTGTCTGCAGGGTGTGTGTCTGCAGTGTTTGGGGCTATGAGCTGGTCACAGTAGGGTTGCTGGCTGCCAGGGTGGGAAACTTGCCACGCGCTTCTACACACACATTATGTTACCACTAGCAACACAAGCAGGAGAGCATAAATAAATCACACACACAGATAGAGACAGTGGGAGAGAGAGCGAGAGAAGCCAACTTACCTGCTTTAGCACTAATTAAAAGCAACACAGTAGGAGGGAGTTCAATACATTATTTAGGGGCCAGAGACATTATCTCGTCCACTACGGCTGCCCTTGGTTACATCCCTAAACAGCCAACAAGCCCCCAAAGGCCCCCCCTCCCAACCTAACATGTCCTGCACGGATAGCTGGAGGGGGAGCAAAGTGGGAAGTTGTCACTATTGTATGTCAGCACCTTGGCACACAGTAGAATAGAGTAGAGCACACTACAGTACAGTAGAGCATTGTACAGTCTAGTAAAGTAGAGTACAGCCCAACTCAGACCCACTTTATGAGCTTCTAACGCCAACAGTCATCCTATAGCCCAAAGCCTAGAGGCCCTGAGTGACACACAGCCCATTCCCTATCCCTGTGTCTTCCCAGTACACCACGGCCTTCATGACTGTAAGTCGCTTTGGATAAAAGCGTCTGCTAAATGGCATATATATTATTATTATTATATAACGACAAACAGTAACTAATAGAATAGTTTCGCAGAGCTAGGGGTTGAGTGTCTGATTGGCAGTGAGGCTTACCATGTGTGTGTGCGGTTACTAGGGAGAGATAGTGTATATGGGCACAGCTGATCCAATAGTCCTGGTTCTGGGCATCATTGCAGGCATTTCTCCTAGCTCTTGTTACTTAGGTTAGGGAAGAATGGATAACTAGGGCTGCCTGCACCAACATCTTTGAAACCAATCGACCAATCAAAACCCTTTGGTTTAAATCTAGACCAATAATCTACTGGCAATGGTGAGAACTGACAATGGGATAAGAAAAATTGGATTTGGGAAGGTCATGGCAAGATCCAAACACAGGATTTTGAGACAAAGCTTGATTCACGATAGGAAAATACCACCACATCATGTTCTCCTGAACCACAGCAGTATCCTGCATGTTCCGCTCCATAAATAACTCCTATTGGGTTAAGGATCCACTACTTCTGATATGGAAGACATATCAAATAACCACGCTGGGTTCTCTCCAGCTTGGCACACAATGTTTCCGCAACATCAGTTTGGCTATATGTATGCTGGTTTGTTGGCTGTGTGTATGCTGGTTTGTTGGCTGTGTGTACGCTGGTTTGTTGGCTGTGTTTATGCTGGTTTGTTGGCTGTGTGTATGCTGGTTTGTTGGCTGTGTGTATGCTGGTTTGTTGGCTGGGTGCACGCTGGTTTGTTGGCTGTGTGTACGCTGGTTTGTTGGCTGTGTGTACGCTGGTTTGTTGGCTGTGTGTACGCTGGTTTGTTGGCTGGGTGCACGCTGGTTTGCTGGCTGGGTGCACGCTGGTTTGTTGGCTGGGTGCACGCTGGTTTGTTGGCTGTGTGCACGCTGGTTTGTTGGCTGTGTGTACGATGGTTTGTTGGCTGTGTGCACGCTGGTTTGTTGGCTGTGTACACGCTGGTTTGTTGGCTGGGTGCACGCTGGTTTGTTGGCTGTGTGTACGCTGGTTTGTTGGCTGGGTGCACGCTGGTTTGTTGGCTATGTGTATGCTGGTTTGTTGGCTGGGTGCACGCTGGTTTGTTGGCTATGTGTACGCTGGTTTGTTGGCTGGGTGCACGCTGGTTTGTTGGCTGTGTGTATGCTGGTTTGTTGGCTGTGTGTATGCTGGTTTGTTGGCTGTGTGTATGCTGGTTTGTTGGCTGTGTGTATGCTGGTTTGTTGGCTGGGTGCACGCTGGTTTGTTGGCTATGTGTATGCTGGTTTGTTGGCTGTGTGTATGCTGGTTTGTTGGCTGTGTGTATGCTGGTTTGTTGGCTGTGTGTATGCTGGTTTGTTGGCTGTGTGTATGCTGGTTTGTTGGCTGTATGTATGCTGGTTTGTTGGCTGTGTGTATGCTGGTTTGTTGGCTGTGTGTATGCTGGTTTGTTGGCTGTATGTATGCTGGTTTGTTGGCTGTGTGTATGCTGGTTTGTTGGCTGTATGTATGCTGGTTTGTTGGCTGTGTGTATGCTGGTTTGTTGGCTGTGTGTATGCTGGTTTGTTGGCTGTGTGTATGCTGGTTTGTTGGCTGTGTGTATGCTGGTTTGTTGGCTGTATGTATGCTGGTTTGTTGGCTGTGTGTATGCTGGTTTGTTGGCTGTATGTATGCTGGTTTGTTGACTGTGTGTATGCTGGTTTGTTGGCTGTATGTATGCTGGTTTGTTGGCTGTGTGTATGCTGGTTTGTTGGCTGTGTGTATGCTGGTTTGTTGGCTGTGTGTATGCTGGTTTGTTGGCTGTGTGTATGCTGGTTTGTTGGCTGTGTGTATGCTGGTTTGTTGGCTGTATGTATGCTGGTTTGTTGGCTGTGTGTATGCTGGTTTGTTGGCTGTGTGTATGCTGGTTTGTTGGCTGTATGTATGCTGGTTTGTTGGCTGTGTGTACGCTGGTTTGTTGTGACCAGATTTGAACACATCATTCTAATTTCCTTTTTGTGTATTTCACTCATTTTTTCCCCTTGTTCCCTCTTTTCTGGGTTGTAAGAGAGCCCTCCTCCTCCTGCCTTCTGACAGATAGGGAAGGGGTGATTTAGACCAAATTGATTACTTTTTATAGCGGGAGAACATAAAATGTTGAAATGCCACAGACCGTGAACAATTTATTATCCAGACAAGGAGGACTCTCCAGCTCTTTTCCCTTTTCACTCATTTGCGTATTTTTCTTCTTTTGATCCCCCCTTCTCTCTCTTCCTGTTACCATCACTCGCTCTTTCTCTCAAACTGTTATGCTCTCTCCCTTACTCACTCCCTCCTCTCTCCCTTACTCACTCCCTCCTCTCTCCCTTACTCACTCCCCTCCTCTCTCCCTTATTCACTCCCCTCCTCTCTCCCTTACTCACTCCCTCTCTCTCCCTTACTCACTCCCCTCCTCTCTCCCTTACTCACTCCCCCCTCCTCTCTCCCTTACTCACTCCCCTCCTCTCTCCCTTACTCACTCCCCCCTCCTCTCTCCCTTACTCACTCCCCTCCTCTCTCCCTTACTCACTCCCCTCCTCTCTCCCTTACTCACTCCCCTCCTCTCTCCCTTACTCACTCCCCTCCTCTCTCCCTTACTCACTCCCCTCCTCTCTCCTTACTCACTCCCCTCCTCTCTCCCTTACTCACTCCCCTCCTCTCTCCCTTACTCACTCCCCTCCTCTCTCCCTTTGTCCCTCGCTCTTCCTTACTCATCTTGTCGTCCTCATTCCCTCTCATCCTCTCTCTCTCTTCTCCCCTTTTCACTTCCTCCCTCCATCGACTGCTGTGCACATGTTATACTTGGCTCAGTGCACACAGAGAGCTGGTGGAAACCTGCCTCTCTTATGCTTCAACTCGTCCTGTGTGTGTGTGTGTGTGTGTGTGTGTGTGTGTGTGTGTGTGTGTGTGTGTGTGTGTGTGTGTGTGTGTGTGTGTGTGTGTGTGTGTGTGTGTGTGTGTGTGTGTGTGTGTGTGTGTGTGTGTGTGTGTGTGTGTGTGTGTGTGTGTGTGTGTGTGTGTGTGTGTGTTTACAGCTTTACGTCTCCCTCTCCAGTTAAAAACCAACAAATAAACAGAATTAGTTCTCCTGTGGCCTCTCCACCCGTCAACACCTCACACCCCTCCCTGACCTATTCACTAAATAACAGACACTCCTAAGGACAGGCCTGAGATCTGTTACACCTTAGCCTCTAGTGTTGGACATTAGCATTGGGATTAGGAAAGCTGTTCCTAGATCAGGGTTTATGGGGCACTGGACTAAAGGCCAATATTTTTTTATTTTTGTCCAAAAAGGCAGTAGATATTTCAAAATAAGGGAATAGGTAATCCATGGTTTATTGTCTACTTAAAATATTTGAAAATATCAGTAATTCAGTGCAGTGAGTCGTGTTAGTGAAGTGAGGAAATTAATATTACAATTTCAAACAAAAAAGGAGGAAGGAAACAGGTACAAATGTATCTAATATTCACAGTAAACGAGTCCTATTTCGACATAACCTGAAAGGCTGCTCAGCAAGGAAGAAGCCACTGCTCCAAAACCGCCATAAAAAGTCAGACTACGGTTTGCAACTGCACATGTGGACAAAGATTGTATTTTTGAAGAAATATCCTCTGGTCTAATGAAAATAGAATTGTTTGGCTATGTTGACCATCGTTATGTTTGGAGGGAAAAGCTGGAGGCTTGCAAGCCGAAGAACACCATCCCAACCGTGAAGCAAGGGGTGGCAGCATCATGTTGTGGGGGTGCTTTGCTACAGGTGGGACTGGTGCACTTCACAAAACAGATGACATCATGAGGTAGGAAAATTATGTGGATATATTGAAGCAACATCTCAAGACATCAGTCAGGAAGTTAACCTCTTCAACCTATGGGGGCGCTATGTCATTATTGGATAAAAAAAAAACGTGCCCGTTTTAAGCGCAATATTTTGTCACGAAAAGATGCTCGACTATGCATATAATTGGCAGCTTTGGAAAGAAAACACTGACGTTTCCAAAACTGCAAAGATATTATCTGTGAGTGTCCTAGAACTGATGCAACAGGCGAAACCAAGATGAAACTTCAAACAGGAAATGAGCAGGATTTTTGAGGCTCTGTTTTTCATTGTCTCCTTATATGGCTGTGAAAGCGCCACGAATTAGCCTGCCCTTTCTATCATTTCTCCAAGTTGTCTGCAGCATTGTGACGTATTTGTAGGCATATCATTGGAAGATTGGCCATAAGAGACTACATTTACCAGGGGTCCGCCCGGTGTCCTTTGTTGAAATTGTTGCGTAATCTCCTAGCTGCTCGCATTCATCCATGTGATTGAGACAGAGAGAGGAGACTTCCAGGAATGATATATCATGTAGAGATATGTGAAAAACATCTGAGGGATTGATTCTAAACAACGTTTACCATGTTTCAGTCGATATTATGGAGTTAATGTGGAAGAAAGTTTGGCGTTTGGATGAATGAATTTTCGTTTTTTTTGGTAGCCAAACATGACGCAGAAAACGGCCCGATTTCTCCTGCACAACTAATCTTTCAGGAAAACTGAACATTTGCTATCTAACTGAGAGTCTCCTCATTGAAAACATCCGAAGTTCTTCAAAGGTAAATGATTTATTGAATGTTTTTGCTGGTTTTTGTGAAAATGTTGCCTGCTACTGCTAAATGCTAAATGCTAACGCTAAATGCTAAATGCTAGTTTTCTATGGTTGAGAAGCATATTTTGAAAATCTGAGATGACAGTGTTGTTAACAAAAGGCTAAGCTGAGAGCTAGCATATTGATTTCATTTCATTTGCCATTTGCATGAATAGTTCACGTTGCGTTATGGCAATGGGCTTGAGGTTGTAGTCATGATCCCGGTTCGGGTTGGCTCGACGCAAGAAGTTAAAGCTTGGTCGCAAATGGGTCTTCCAAATGGACAAAGACCCTAAGCATACTTCCAAAGTTGTGGCAAAATGGCTTAAGGACAACTAAGTCAAGGTATTGGAGTGGCCATCACAAAGCCCTGACCTCAATCCCATAGAAAATCTGTGGGCAGAACTGAAAAAGCGCGTGTGAGCAAGGAGGCCTACAAACCTGACTGTTACATCAGCTCTGTCAGGAGGAATGGGCCAAAATTCGCCCAACTTATTGTGGGAAACTTGTGGAAGGCTATCCAAAATATTTGACCCAAGTTAAACAATGTAAAGGCAATGCTCCCAAATACTAATTGAGTGTATGTAAACTTCTGACCCACAGGGAATGTGATGAAAGAAATAATAGCTGAAATAAATTATTCTCTCTACTATTATTTTGACATTTCACATTCTTAAAATAAAGTGGTGATCCTAAATGACCTAAGACAGGGAATTTTTACTAGGATTAAATGTCAGGAATTGTGAAAAACTGAGTTTAAATGTATTTGGCTAAGGTGTATGTAAACTTCCAGCTTCAACTGTATATTATGTGTGTGTGACTGAGGTCAAGGGCACTTGACTGTTTGTGTTTGCCATGGCAGCTGTGGGGCTTTAGCTGTGTTGGTTTAAGATGATCTGATTGGCTCAGGGTGTATAAACTGCCCTGTAAGCCCTCTCTGTAACATCCACACACACAACAGGGCTGCCTCTAACGCTTGTCTACTGGGCTTCTACTAGGGAACAGATGTCGCTACAACTCACTGTCACACTGCCCATAGCATGGTGCTGAGGTCACACATATAAACGCCCAACCATCCATAGGCTTCCCAGTCATCTCCAGGTAGATGTCCGACATGGGGACAGTGACCTGGGGCACCCTCCAGAAACTCCCCCTGGCCTCTCCCCCTATCAAGCAGCCTCAGACCGTCCCACTACAGATGGCTGAGAGAGAGAGGGGAAGGGTGAGATAGAGAGAGAGCTAAGAGGTCAGTCAGTCAGCCAGACAGTCAGGTCAAGTTTGAGGAGGAAGCAGCTTCTAGGCTCTGGGGACCAAATGTCCACTCAGCCTGGAAAGGCCACTGGTCAACTTTACATGTGGATGACGGGAGACACATTGGCCAGTACTGTCCTCCCTCCCTCCCTCCCTCCCTCCCCTCCCTCCCTCCCTCCCTCCCTCCCTCCCTCCCTCCCTCCCCCTCCCTCCCTCCCCTCCCTCCCTCCCCTAGTACTGTACTCCCTCCCTCCATAGTACTGTCCTCCCTCCCTCCCTCCCTAGTACTGTCCTCCCTCCCTCCCTCCCTAGGACTGTCCTCCCTCCCTCCCCTCGTACTGTCCTCCCTCCCTCCCCTCCCTCGTACTGTCCTCCTCCCCTCCCCTCCCTAGTACTGTCCTCCCCCTCCCTCCCTCCCTCCCCTCCCCTCCCCTCCCCTCCCTCCCTCCCTCCCTCCCTCCCTCCCTCCCTAGGACTGTCCTCCCTCCCTCCCTCCCTAGTACCGCCCTCCCTCCCTCCCTCCCTCCTTAGCACGGTCCTCCTCCTCCCTCCCTAGGACTGTCCTCCCTCCCTCCCCCCCCTCGTGCTGTCCCTCCCTCCCTCCCTCCTCCCTAGTACAGTCCTCCCTCCCTCCCTCCCTAGTACTGTCCTCCCTCCCTCCCTCCCTAGTACTGTCCTCCCTCCCTCCTCCCTAGTACTGTCCTCCCTCCCTCCCTCCCTAGTACTGTCCTCCTCCCTCCTCCCTAGGACTGTCCTCCCTCCCTCCCTAGTACTGTCCTCCCTCCTCCTCCCTAGTACTGTCCTCCCTCCCCTCCCTCCCTCCTAGGACTGTCCTCCCTCCCTCCTCCCCTAGGACTGTCCTCCTCCCTCCCTCCCTCCCTAGTACCGCCCTCCCTCCTCCCTCCTTAGCACGGTCCTCCCTCCCTCCCTCATACTGTCCTCGCTCCTCCCTCCCTAGTACTAGGAACTGGGGGACCGGAGGAACTGGAGGTACCGGAGGACTGGAGGTACCGGAGGACTGGAGGTACCGGAGGACTGGGGGACCGGAGGTACTGAGGACTGGGAGACCAGAGGACTGGGGGACCGGAGGTACTGGAGGACCGGGGGACCAGAGGACCGGGGACCAGAGGACCGGGGGACCGGAGGTACTGGAGGACAGGAGGTACTGGAGGACCGGGGGGACCAGAGGACCTGGGGACCAGAGGACCGGGGATCAGGAGGACCGGGGACCGGAGGTACTGGAGGACTGGAGGTACTGGAGGACCGGAGGGGACCGGGGGACCAGAGGACTGGTGGACCGGAGGTACTGGAGGACCGGGGGACCAGAGGACCGGGGGATCAGAGGACGGGGGGACTCCAGGGTACTGGAGGACTGGAGGTACAGGAGGACTGGAGGTACGGAGTACCGGGGGACTGGAGGATCAGAGGACTGGAAGTACCGGGAGGACTGGGGGACTAGGGACTGGGGGACCGGAGGTACTGAGGACCGGGGGACTGGAGGACTACAGGGGACTGGAGGTACTGGAGGACTGGGACCGGGGACCAGAGGACAAACCAGAGGGACCGGGGATCAGAGGACCGGGGGACCGGAGGTACTGGAAGTACTGGAGGACTGGAGGTATGGGAGTACAGGGGACTGGAGGACTGGAGGATCAGAGGACTGGAAGTACCGGAGGACTGGGGGACTAGAGGACTGGGGGACCGGAGGTACTGGAGGACCGGAGGACGGGAGGACTGGGGGAACTGGAGGACCGGAGGTACTGGAGGACTGGGGGACCGGAGGACTGGAGGACCGGGGAACTGGAGGACCGGAGGTACCGGAGGACTGGGGGTACTGGAGGACTGGAGGTACGGGAGTACCGGGGGACTGGAGGTACGGGAGGACTGGAGGATCAGAGGACTGGGGGACTGGAAGTACCGGAGGACTGGGGGACCGGAGGACTGGGGGACCGGAGGTACTGTAAGACCGGGAGGCTGGAGGACTGGAGGTACTGGAGGACCGGAGGACGGGAGGACTGGGGGAACTGGAGGTACTGGAGGACTGGGGGACTGGAGGACCGGAGGACTGGAGGTACTGGAGGACTGGGGGACTGGAGGTACTGGAGGACTGGAGGACCGGAGGACTGAGGGAACTGGGGGACTGTAGGACTGGAAGACTGGAGGTACTGGAGGACCGGAGGACTGGAGGACTGGGGGACTGAAGGACTGGAGGACCGGAGGACTGGGGGACCGGAGGTACTGGAGGACCGGGGGACTGGAGGTACGGGAGGACTGGAGGATCAGAGGACTGGGGGACTGGAAGTACCGGAGGACTGGGGGATCAGAGGACCGGGGGACCGGAGGTACTGGAGGACTGGAGGTACTGGAGGACTGGAGGTACGGGAGTACCGGGGGACTGGAGGATCAGAGGACTGGAAGTACCGGAGGACTGGGGGACTAGAGGACTGGGGGACCGGAGGTACTGGAGGACCGGGGGACTGGAGGACTGGGGGACTGGAAGTACCGGAGGACTGGGGGACCAGAGGACTGGGGGGCTGGAGGACTGGAGGTACTGGAGGACTGGAGGTACTGGAGGACTAGAGGTACTGGAGGACCAGATGACTGGGGGAACTGGAGGACCGGAGGTACTGGAGGACTGGGGGACCGGAAGACTGGAGGACCGG